>NC_081351.1:60196696-60329703 GCF_029784015.1 Lycium ferocissimum
AGTATATTCATATATTGAGATGGTATCATGCAGGTCTGCTGAAGAGTCACTCTTTGATACTTCAATAAAAATGTAGAAACATGATTGTGAATGAGATGAGTACAATCCTTCATGATACCATCTCAGTATATTTATATACCAAAATGGTATCATGTTGGACTGCTATAGTCCACCAATGAGATTCTTCATGATATTTGGACCTGCATGATACCATCTTGGTATATGAATATACTGAGATGGTGTCATACGAGATGCTTATTTCCATTCACGATCCATATCGGACTATTCGGTAGAACTGCGTGATACCGTCGTATATGACATATACCATGATGGTGTTATGTGGGGTAGGATCACAAATGGCCATCCAAAATAGGAGACTATTCAACGGTAAACCCCTCCACCCCCCCCCCCCCCCTCCCGTGATACCATCATGGTATATGCATATACTGAGATGGTATCATGTTGGACTGCTACAGTCCACCAATGAGAATTTTCAGTAGACTTGCATACCATCATGGTATATGCATATATTGTCATGTAGGACTACTTCATCCATTCACAAGTAGACAACAAACTAATAATAAAACTTTAAAAGACAGAGATTTTTAATAACAACAAAATATCATTCAAATCTAACACATACCAAACATACTATTTCAAAAACAAAAGTCTTCATATCTAAAAACAACACATATTCGCTTCACCGATTACTACGACATACTAAAGTCTTAAATTTTCATATGGCAACAAAAACTTAACCGTGAAAAAACACAAAACATAGTACTAAGTCTTTTTCGTCTTCTTCTTTCCACTTATTAGTTTCCTCACCTTCCAAGATTCTCAGATTCACTGTATTCATTCTTCTCTTGCTTCTGTCTCCCATAATGCCAAAATAATATCACATTCTCAACAGGGATTTGAATGTTTTCAATCAAGTACTCCGCAAAAAGAGCCATAAAAATACCACAATCTCTGCATAAAAAAAGAAATATCATTACAATATGCAAAATAAAATAAATAAAGGAAAAAATATTAAAGGACAAAAATCATACAAGTTACTTTGTTTTGACAGATTATCAACCAATATCATATCTAATGGATCGCTTAACTGATGACCCCGGTGAACACCGTTTTTAAGTGCAATATCAGTTCTGATTGTACAAAAGTCAATTGTCTGCAAGAAAAGAGGTAACAACACATGATATGGCAACAACATATGATATGGATCAATCGCCTCCTAAGTAGTTGCAGCATATTGAGGACTGCGCATTGAATCATAGAAATAAAAACACCTATCGTGTATTGACAGAAATCCCAAAACCCAATGCCACTTTGAACCTAAATGCATAGGAAACAGCACATGGTTAACCTCAGCCCATGGAGTGCCGCAAAACATACGAAACCCATATATACTCCATAATATTGGTCGACTTATCTATCAAATGATCCACTCTCCCATCAGACACAAACTTTCCAAACAACTTTCTCAACGTGTTATTGAAGTGCATATCCGTTGTTGTCACCCTAATCGGCATTGAACCATATTTTTCTTTCTTCTTCAAATAATAGAATATAACATCCAAGTGCTACAAAAAAAATGACACCAAAAATGCATAAATAACCACTTATTCAAACTGATAGAGTAAAAAACAAAGTACACATTCAAATACACATACATCACATGATATTGGACTGCCAGGATAGTTTAACGTGTGGAACCACGTCTTACTACGAACTGTTGAAACTTCAAAATTGAACCCCGGCTCCAGATAGTCATCATCGGTAGTATAAACATCAACACTACCCCTATAACAACATACAAACTACCAATTTCAAAGCAACACAAACTATAAGACAAAAACAAACAACCATAACAGATATAAGAACTGAATACTTACGGGCACGTGATCATATCTTTATCAATGAACTTTGAGAACTTTTGCATAAGGCTGTATTGAACAGGAATTGTTATACTCGGAATCAATAAAGACTTGCCTTTCACAAGCTTCGGTGGTGTTTCACCCACAGTGCTAAGGCCAGAACCAGCCACAAATGATGACTGTTTGTCCTTAGCTGGCCATCTTGGCCTACCCCTCCGAGAAACTACATGTGTTGTCTTCTCATCATCTATCTCCAATATGGAGGTGCCTGGCGGAATCACAAATGTAAGGGCTTCTTCTTCAGAATCAGTAACAGCACCTTGTACCCCCGACGGACCAACTTCAGAATCTTGAATAGCCTCCGTTAACTTAGAAGGAACCTCCACTACCACATGAAAAATCTGGCTGCGTAATATCATCTCCCCTCACTGCGGAAACAACAGACTCATTAGCGGCATTTGCGCCTTTATCAACAACACCTTCTCCATGAGGTAACACAGCATCTCTAGCTTGATCATCTACAATTGCATCAGCGGTAAGGGTCTCTTGACATTCATCTTTGGTACATTGATCATCTTCTATCACTTTACTTGCTGCAGCAGCACCAACTTTAGCATATTGTATGATCGCTGCTATCTCAGACTCACTCATATGCGAAAAATCATCATCATCCAACAAATTTGCATGATCTGTTTTCAGCTCAGCTGTCTGCTCATTTCGACCTTTTTTATTCTTCTCGTTATTCTGTGTAATGGCAGCATAGCCGACTAACTCATGGAGATAAAAAAACCCAATCTGAGAATCGATTTTTTTACCAACTGTCTCCTTGCTAACACTCACAGTGTCAATACCTCCTATACCATCCTTCACAGTGTCATTAACCCCCCTCCCTCCCCCCCCCCCCCCTCGAACATCTCCCGTTTCTTGGTTGAAATCCATAGCCAAATTATTAAATCTGTATGTGCCCCACCAGAGTAAGCACACTCATCCTTCTTTTTCTCCTATGTACAAAATGGAAAAATATAAAAAATTCTTAAAAATAGACTGACAGGGCATTGAACACAATCTCTTCTAAGAAAAATCCTATATGATACCAATTTGGTATATAAGAATACTGGGGCTTCATTGAGGATCAACAATTCATTAACCAAACAAGTATCATAGATGAACCTTTTATCCTCTATGATGCCCTGTCAGTATACTTATATACCATGGGGGAATCATAAAGGGTGAAAATGACTCAATACTCTATATATCATAATCAAATCATCTATGATGCCCCTGTCAGTATATTTATATACCATGGGGGAATCATAAAGGATTAATATGGGGCATAATAAATGATGAATGGTCAATCCTCTATGATGCCCTATCAGTATATTTAGATACTACAGGGGCATCTTATAGGATGAAGGTTCAATCCTCTATCATGCCTATCAGTATAGTTATATACCATCGGGGCATCATAGAGGATAAAAGGTTCAATCCTCTATATACTATCAAAGTATCATAAAGGACAAAAATTAGTACATAACACACGCTAGCTAAAACAAAAACAAAAAAACAAAAATAAAAAACAAAAACAAAAACAAAAACAAAACAAAACAAAAAAAAAAAAAAAAAAAAGGAAAAATGATCAATACCGGCAAATCAGGGTTTGCATCTACTTTCTTGTTCAGATACCCAATAGCTTTAAGGATCTCTCCAAACTTTGAATCAACATGAAGTCGATACGCCTCTAACTCCTTCTTCAAAACAGCATTGCTAGATTCACCATCACCACGACTACTCTGACCTATATCTCCCGTTGGCGCTTGTGTGCAAAAGAATCCATCGCTGAAACGTTGACTTTGAGAAGGCTCAAGGGCAATCAAATGGTAATCTATCTAAGTCTAATACCAACCTCTCGTCCTCGGTTGGAAAGACATTCCTCAACTACAATTACAGTTAACAAAAAAATTAAAAATCTTACACAAAATTATAACATCAAAACTAACAAATATCTAACATGTACAGAACTAGAATACCTGATCAGGTTATAAGACAAATATATCTATCTTCCAGTCTAGAATACGACGGGTCAGGCCAAAGGCATGCTTGGCAAAACGACTTCCCAAAGTTGGGCAGCACTCGTACAGTCAGATCCGTAATGAAAGAGGAAATCCACCATGTCGATAAACGAAGGCTTTGTCTTGAACTTGTTCGAGCACGATTCAATATTTGCCTTAAACACGTCTATCCCCATGGATAGTTATTGAACTCACCACTCTCAACCAAATCAAAGTACCCCATACCAACAACTTTGGTCTTCAACGTAGCAAACAAGAACGTGTTTACAAAGTACAAAACTACTATCTTCACCGCGTCAGCATCGGACCTCCAAATTTTTTTATTAAAACATTGCTCCAACTGACCTTATGTCATTGGCTGAACTCTTAAAGTACTTTTTCACCAACCGATTGGGCACTGATTTGACCGTGATAGATGTACCATCTTTATATTTTAACCTCGTAACAAGACCAAACTCACCCAACCCAAAATGCAGCTTGGCACCACTCACCACAAAGTGCAGTGCATCATCTTCCAAGAAATGCACCTCCCTCATCAACAGATTGTGCAATACTCACCCCTGTACCATAATTAGAGGTATGTCTAAGAAATACCCAAAACAGGTATCTCTAAACAGCGCAAGCTTCTTAGTCAACAACTTGTCATGCAGATCACCAATAATATTGCAGTTCGTGCTGCACTCAATCTTTGGCTTATAGTCAATATCCATCTTTATATAAAAATCACCAACCTACAAACACAATGATTATCCAAAAACCTACATCAAAAACAACAAACCTTATTACTCTATCACACACACATACCAACTATCATATACCAAGTACTCTGTGATTCCTAAATAGTATATAAATATACTAACAGGGTATCATAGAGGGACAACTAAAAATAACTTAAACTACTAAATCCTCTATGACACTATCATAGTATCAAAGAAGAGAAAAGGTTGCATCACTTCAAAAACACCCAGTGCTCTGTGATGCCTAATAGTATATAAATATACTAACATGGTATCATAGAGAGACAACTAAAAATGACTTAAACTACTAAATCCTTTATGATACTATCAGAGTATCGCAGAAGAGAAAAAGTTGCAATACTTCAAAAACACCCAGTACTCTGTGATGCCTAAATAGTATATAAATATACTAACAGGGTATCATAGAGGACCAACTAAAAATAGCTTAAACTACTAAATCCTCTATGATACTATCAGAGTATCACAAAAGAGAAAAAGCTGCATTACCTCAAAAACACAGAGTATTCACATACAACTTCCATCTCACCACAATTTTGCATAAAAGTATAGAAAATCAAAGGTATAAAAAAATAAAAAATAAAAAATAAATAAAAAATCTACCTTAATATCATCAAATTTTCAGGGGTTGCAAGGGTTGTATCGGGTGTTGTTTCAGGAATTGATTCATAAGGAATATCTTGTGATTCAACGGTCTTTTTTCTTTTATTCCTCACATTCTCATCAACTGAACCATCATGCACTACTTGTTCCTTCCCTTTTCTTTTAACATTCTCAACATTTTTATCCGTCACTGCTTCATCAGCATCCCCTGAGTGTTTGGGTTTTGGGTCACCCTGATTCAGTTTAGGGCTACCCATAGAAACTGACGGCGAGTCACCAAGGTGCAATGAAAAATTTGGGACCGAGATCCTTGAAGAAATAGAGTCTTCTATACCTACACCTTCGTCTAAAGATTCAACAACCTCAGTAAGAACTCAATGATGGCCCCTCCATTGAGATGTAACATGCTTACGACCCATAAAAAACAACCAACAAAAAAACAACACAGTAAAAAGGAGCAAAAAACATGGAAAAAAATATCAAAAGTAACGATTTTGAAATTTTTTAGAAACAACTGTTGCCAAAAACTCTGTAAAACTAGGATCTTATATGAAATAAACCATTAAATAAAACAAAAAAGAAGGATAAGAATCAATGAACCCATTAATGAAAGTTATCTGATGCAACCAACTCTCCCTTTTGTCAATTTCAAAACTCCACCTGAAAAAATGAGCATGAACAAACGTGGCAAAGTGAAGAATAGCGATTAGGGCCGAGTTAGGTTAGTTGGGCAGCATAGGTGCTAATTAGGAGGGGGCACGTTTAGGTTATATTTTTCAAATGGGTTGGGCATAAGCGAAAATACTTTCAGAAGGGGTATAGGCTCGTAATAAAATTAGGTTGGATGGGCAGTAGGTGATGTTTTCCCTAAAGTTTTATATGATGGGTCGGGTTTCCAGGTCCTATACAAAGGACAGAAGAAATTTTCCTTGTAAATACATATTGATATTCATAAAATTCTATTTTTTTTCTCTTCTTGTTTTCTCTCAAACTATACCAAATCCTAGAATATTTTTCCTTTAATTTCATCTCAATTTCGCAGTTAATATGCATCAGAGCCAGAACGCATCTCAATTTATGCCATAATGGTGTGCGTGGGGCTCACATTAGTTGTGGATGTGGTAGTTGTTCTTTTATTATAGTGTTTGAAATATTTGTTTCTTTGAGCCAATTTTGTAGGTTAGAGTTAGACACAAGATAACAATTCTTTTATTATAGTATGAGAGCATGATAACAACAATTGCAAGAATGGGGAAGAAATGGCTTGTATCCCGAAAGTTTTATAGGATAAAGATAAATTTGTTAAATATGTATAAAATTTTGAATTCCCTTAATTAAAGTAAGAAAAATACAGATTCAACTCCGATATTTTTGGATTTTTTTAAACCTCTACTCAAAATTCCTATAGAGTCCGTCCTGTATTCACTATTCAGCCATCTACTTCTGCAAAGGAGACTTTGTATGTATTTCACATAATCAGAAAAGGACAGAATGACATTAAAATAAAAATAAAACATTAGGAGACGTGATTAAGCATCACTCCTACTCGTGCTTCTAAACCAATATATTTAATTAGTTTCACTAAATATGAAATTATATTATCTAATCAACTCGCAAGTTGTGAAACAATGGCTAGGCAATTGCTAGTCATCTTAGTCATCTTTTCACCATAACCAATCAAAGGAGAAACCACACCTTCAAAGGCATCTTCACAATCAGAAATGTCAGTAACAGCAGCACTAAGCATAGTGCTCATACGTCCACTATCATGAATACGTAGTGCCTCAATAGCTTGCTCATAATTATACAACACAGTATCCCAACTGTCAAGGCAAGTTTTAAGCATTTTCTTAGTTTTGGGTGGAGTGGCACGTGATTCAGAAGCTCTTTTAACAGCTGCAAATCCCAATTTTGCGAACTGATCACTTGCCTTCATAGCTACTTCAAGAATTTGTTGTACGTTAACGACATTTCCGTGCAGAAATGGCGCGACAGTTGTGGTGCAAAGATCAGGGTAGTCAGTATTGTCGCATATCTTCTTTATACTAGTAATATCATGATCATTACTTTCACCCTCGTTGTTTCGCGTATTGATGGACATAAGAGAAGATGAGAAGCCCAAGGCGCCTGCTTGACCACTAGAGGAAATTGAATCAGTGGAGATGGAAGAAAATTCTGATGGTTCAAAGGAAGATGACGAAGATTCTGTTTCGGATGGTGTGGGTAAAGGAGAATCTGAAGGAGGAAAAGAGATGTCAGAATTAGCTGATTGTGATGGTGAGTTTTGAATTTCATTTTCATTTTCATATCCAGGAGGGTATGAAGAATAACTGATTGGAGAGTTTGCATTTGATGCAACATTATTAATGGATTGTGCTGAAGTGAGGGTGAAGAGGAGGAGGAAAGAAAGGAATAGAGGTTCCATGCTTTATTTGAAGTTTGTAATTAATTGACCAGATGGTAAAGGGGAGGAATGAATTGAATGATGCTTCTACAGAAATAGAAAGTAAGTAATAAGGGAGGGAGGAGAGTTGAGTTACCATAGAAAACAGGTTGATATGAATGAAAATAGGAGGACCTTTAAAATGTTAACAAAGTAACTAATGGCAGATCTACATTGTCGGGACTCCCTACATTCGAGAGAACTTTTTGAATACTATCTAATGAAGTCCACACTAGTCATTATATATAAAGGATTTAATGATATATGTATAGCGATATTACACATCCATTGACTTCAATATTCTGGATGGCATACAACTATATATTTTCTTGACAAACTCCTATCCTGTAGTCCTGTATCTTGGACATCAATTTCTTACAGTCCAAATAAAGATCTGTAATCCAAATAAAGATCATAAATATAAGAAAACAGAGAAAATGAAAACTAGTGAAAGATGGTCATTTATATTTGACTAATGAGGTTAGTTATCATTTGATATACTCTTGTCCAATAGGTATGGCAAATTCATATTCGATGCGAGTATAAAATAAAGTAATACTGACGGATCTTAATCTAAGAGAAAAGGCAACTAATCCGGAAATCAATGTGGAATTTCAAACGGGATTATATTCCTCTAAAAATGATATTATGAGAGCTAATAATGATCGAAATTATATGATTCCTTCCTCGCATTTTTGTCTTCTGGTTTTATGTGCAGGGCAGGAGGTGGATGGGCGAAGAATTAGTAGTTGTTTTTCTTGTTGTTTTCTGGATTGATCATGATATTGGTTTGTGTTTCTGGATTAAAATAATATGCACATGAATTATAATGAATTTATACATTGCTAGTATAATTTTACTAATTATAGTAGATTACATATCCTCCCTTCCCATTTGGCTGCGATATTACCAAGCCTTACACTTTTTAAGTTTTCAGCAGTATATATCATTGGAAGTGAATTACAATACGCTGTCTGTTTTTACTAAGAACTCTTTTAAGTAAAACAAAGTTGGGAGGGGATTTAAGGACCTCAAAAGAGTAAATCTTACATATAGATTAACCTGTCTAACTTATATAATGCGCTGGCTTCATTAGTCTTTATCTAATACTGTTATGAAAATGCAACCTAAAGCAGCAATAGTAAGCAGTAAGCACAGGACAGTTGAATTTAGGGATAGTCGTGGATGAAATTTTTTGAGACTGGTAATATAGATAGTCATGAATGAAATAGTAGTACCATAAAGAGGTTCAGCTACCACATAATGTCAAGTTTGAAACAGAACAGAAGGGAATTCAAAACATCCTTATTTGATAAATCCTCAAAAAACCTTTTCTTCACAGGATAAGATTTTTGTACCTGTATCAAAAGTCAAAACCATATTTTCCATCTTTCATGTTGATTGTAGCACAATACTGCCTGCTTTAGTGAAGCTACCTTAGATAAACTAAAAAGATAAGCATATAAATAGCAAGCGCTTAATGATGAAGCCAAATTGAAGGAGTTCGAAAAGTTTATTTACTGCAGCAACCCAAAGTGACAGGAATTACAGAGGTTCAACATGAGGGTACATAATACAAACATCAGTCATCACCATATCCAAAGTTCACCATAATATAGAAGCTTGATCCAACATAAACCTTGAAAACAGACAAGATTATTTTTACATAAGCTAAGATCTCAATGACAACAAATCAGCTCTGCTAGTAAAATTAGCCTTCTGCAAGCTTCACAACAGTAACAGGACACGTAGCATTATTCACCACAAAGTTGCTGACACTGCCCATAATAGCCCTGTAAAGATAAAAAGGAGGAAAAACTGTATGTTAGAATCCCCTTTATTTCAAGCAGAGTGTAGTGACTAATGCCAATTGCTAAATGATTATGAGATTTTTTGCTGAAATTCTACTCGAGTAATATCTGTAGACAGGTTCCAAGTTTACTCATGCCATGTCAATACATTTGGCTAGCGTTTGGCCATAGATTCCCAAATGTTTTTCGAAAAACTTGATTTGAGTGAAGTGTTTCAAGTTTTGAAAATGTGTTTGGTCATAGCATTTCAAAAACATATTTCATTTTTTGTTTTGGAAAACATGAAACATTACTTATACCCATAAGTTCTAAAAACTATCAAGAATACCCAACCATACAAAACATACATACTTGTTAATCCCAAATTATGCAGAATATGATATTTTAATAACTGCTAGTAACACACTTACTAGCTACTACAATTCAAATTACAATATAAAGATCCATTTTTATCTTCGCAACGGATTTCTACAGTTGGAGAGCAATTTTCCCTAGGGCATCTTCTTCTACAGTTTGGGTACAGCTTAGCTCGTTCACTTTGTGGAAGAGACTGCCTTAATTCTGGAAACATGATAAATACGACTTTAATGGAGGAACATGATAGATAGAATTAGAGCCCGTTTGGATTGGCTTATAAGTTGGCTTTAGGTTTTCAGCTTTTGAGTGTTTGGGTGGCTGTTTAAAGTCATTTTGTGCTTAAAATAAGCTCAAAAAATAATTGGACCCATTTAACTTAGTTTATCTAAAGTCATAATAAGCTGAAAACAGATAAGCCAAAAAAAATAAGTTGGACTACCCCAACTTATTTTTTTTCATAAGCCGCAAACAAACTTTAAGCTATAAGCCAATCCAAACGGGCTCTTAGTTGGGTCATAAATAGATGGGTTTTTTAAAAAAATACAAAAGTTCGGGGTAGTTTTTAAAAGTTTTGAAAAGGCCAAAACATAGATCTTGGCCCAAAAACAGGTTTGAGCCAGAATTTGTGATTAGAAGATTTATTTTCAAAATCTGTCAAAATTTTATGGCCAAACAAAGATTTGAAAACAATCTTCAAAATATGCCCCCAAAATATATGGCCAAACGGGAGCTTGGAATCTGGTAGCAAAAACTTATTGGCATCTTTGTCAAGAAATAACTGCAGCCAAAGCTCAGTTCTCCACAATAGTTGCAAAAGAAAAAGCAGTTTTTGCTTAGTACACAACATGATATTCAGTCACACAAGGAAATATAGAAAAGATCTAACCTCTTGATCTTTCCAAGCCCTCTGTTCCCTATGACCAGACAGCTCAACGGAGTTTTTTCAACTGCTTCACATAACTTCTCTCGAGCATCTCCCCAGAAAATTTTCATGACTACTAGAATCTGCTAACAAAAGAAAAAATTGTAAGATAACTTAATCTAGGTATGTTTCCTGAGAAACACCGGATCTCATAAAAGAAGAGAAAATATCACCTCCTCCTGCCTAGCAGCAAGGGTTATCATTTGCAATGTTTCGGGGTCGGGGCTAACCCCATACTTTTTCATTGTGTGGGCATCACATAACTCGTCTAAAGGAATGAAAGCTGCAAAAGAAAAAAAAGAAGACCTCAAAAGATGTATCAGAAGATAGAATCTCGCATTCATATCACATATTACCAGTAACAAGCCCAAGGCGATATCCTTTCACTACTACGATTCTTAGTAAGCTACTATAATTATAGCACCTAGACACGTCAAGAAAAGATATTCGTAAGTAAAAGATAGGTGCAAGTATGAACTAGATGAATCTGCATATGCAACGCTCTACCCAGTAAAAGATTAAACACTTTGAAGGTGTTTATTATAAGTAACTGTTGAGACTTCACAGCTGTATGTACTACCCTAATGCAATCTAGTTTCCTATCCCCTCTAACGGCCAATACTAAATTCCCAAAATAAATATTGTAACGTATCTGTATGACACGGATGGGATTCTATATGAAACTCAAAAAACATGAGCTGCATCTTCAATCCTGATGATGACACTCTGAACGTATATAAAAAATCTGTAATGAAAAAGAAAAACTCTCCATACATAGACATGTGATTTAAGCCTATTCCAGTAACCAGAGTTCCCATGTCTATGACATCTAACCAACAAGCAAATAAAGCAGAAATTTTTCAAGGTACGTCAACAAAGATGAACCTTATCTGATCTTCTGCAGCACTATGAACTAGTATTGCGGCCAAAGCTACAAAAAGCTGACACTAGAACCGATAAGAATATAGTAGGACAGACATAATTACATAAAAGCTCCAAGTTTTTCACCAGCACACCATTGCTGTCAGAAACTAAAGGAATCTAGCTATCAAACTCTTCAGTGAAACATAAATTCCTTCAATATATAGAGACAAAAGAAAGCAGAATGTCTTGCAAGTTGCTACACCACCAGTATTTGCAGCAAAGATTGTAATCTACAGTGTTTCATTTAGTTATATCACCTTGATACCCAAGAGAAAAATGGCTAACATGACCTACATATCAATCAATTCGACTGTGAATCCTCTTATCCAATCAGATGATTCATACTACTGCAACCATCCTTCTCACCTGAGTTCCTTTGTCTAAGTGCAAGAACGGGTATTTTTTGCAAAGCTCACACAGAATAAGTTTATATGACCAACATATAAGCTTATAAAATCAGTGAAATGCCATCCAAACGAACTCCATGATCCATATTTTATATCACAAAAACACAAAGACTAAGGGTGTGTTTGGTATGAAGGAATATGTTTTTGTTAGTTTTTAGCAATGAAATTAGGGAAATATGCAAGGTTTTTGGGATTAACGCATCAGGCTTTGAACATGAAATCCTTGGCATGGTCCTGAGAATGGATCTAAAGAGACAAGAGCTAATTCAGAAACAGAAATCAGACATAACAGCAGATAAAAAGGGGAAGAAAAAGCAGATATTGGAATTAGAAAGACTGAAATGGGGTATGAACTCTGATGGGAAAAGGTCAGGATAAAGGGACAGGTTCCACAAGAGCAACTCCGGATGAAGATCAAAATACTAAGCTGGAATACAAGGGGTCTCAATGAGACGGGGAAGAGAACCACAATAAAGTCGCTCATTAAAAAGTGGAGAGCAGCTATAGTCTGTCTTCTGGAAACAAAAATAGAGGAATGGACTCCAAACTGGATCAGGCAGATATGGGGGAAAGATGGGTGGAATCGGCTCAACTAAATGTTATTGGTAGAAGTGGGGGTGTTATAGTGATGTGGGACAAAAGACAGTGGAACATCAGGGAAATTCACAAGGGTTCTTACACTATTTCTTGTACGTTGGAAAGCACTCAAGAAGAATTTAGATGGTGCTTTACAGGAGTCCATGGTCCACATTCTAAACCTGAAAGAGAATGACTATGGCATGAATTGGCTGCAGTGAGGGGCTTGTGCAATGAGCAGTGGGTCCCAGGTGGGGATTTCAATGTGTGCCGGTGTGAGACACAATTGCACAAGAAGGTCAAGAGCCATGAACACCTTCAGTGACATCATAGACTTACCACTTCAAGGAGCTAATTTCAATTGGTTCAGAGTTGAGGAGTCTCCACAGGCTTCAAGAATAAATAGATTCCTAATCTCTCCGGAATGGAATGAAAGTTTCAAAGCAATAAATCAATATGCTCTACCAAGAGTTGTGTCAGACCACAGACCATTGCTGCTGGAATGTGGAGAGTGGGAGTCAAACACTTCTTATTTCAAATTGGAGAACATGTGGCTAAAAACACAAGGATTTACTGATATGGTGCAAGGATGGTGGCAAAGCTATAGCATTGGAGGCAGCCCAGATTTTGTCTTAACGCAAAAATTAAGATGCTTGAAGAAGGACATCACTAGCTGGAATAGGGAGACCTTTGGGAAGTTGGAAGATCAAAGGAGCAGAATGTTGGAGGAATTAGCTCTTTTGGAGCAATCAACAGAGAACAGACTAATGACTAAGGCCGAAAAGGATAGGTCTTTGCATATAAAACTCAAGTTGCAGGATATGGCAAATATAGAAGAGGTCTCTTGGAGAGAAAGTCTTGATGCTTGTGGCTCAAAGAAGGGGATAAGAACACAAAATTCTTCCATAGTGTAGCTAACTCTTTCAGAAGGAGCAATCAAATTGACAAGCTGGAGATTGGGGAAGAAATTAGTGATGACAAAGATGACAATAAAGCTGAAATTTTGAGGTTTTACCAAGCTCTGTACACTGAAGAGGAACAATGGAGACCTGCAGTCAAGTTTGAAAATCTGTCCAGTATTTCCCAAGCTGAAAAAGTCTGGCTTGAAAAAGATTTTGAAGAGGAAGAGGTCAGGAAAGCAATATTTTCCTGTGCACCAGACAAAAGCCCAGGCCCGGATGGTTTCACAATGGCTTTCTACCAAAGTGCTTGGGTCTTTATCAAAGAAGACATTATGGCTGCTTTTAACCACTTCCACCAACAGTGTCACATGGTCAAGTCCAACAATGCTTCATTCATAACACTGATTCCTTCTTGAAGAACAGACAGATAACTGATGCTTCATTGATTGCCAACGAGATGCTTGATGGAAGACTAAAAAGTGGAATACCAGGGATTATGTGCAAATTGGATGTGGAGAAAGCTTTTGACAAAGTTAATTGGTCTTACTTGCTTTCAGTGTTGAAACAAATGGGGTTTGGAGATAGGTGGATAAGATGGATCAAATATAGTCATGGATAAGATGGATCAAATATAGCCTTACTACTGTTAAATACTCTGTCTTGGTGAATAGAGCCCCCGTGGACTTCTTCTCACCTCAGAAAGGAATAAGACGAGGGGATCCCCTCTCTCCTTTCTTATTCATCTTAGCTATGGAAGGTCTGAGCAATATGTTAGACAAAGGTAAACTCAACCACTGGATTGAAGGGTTCAAAGTGGAAAGTAGCCCAATTCACTCTGTAACAATCTCTCATTTGCTCTATGCAGATGATACTTTAATATTTTGTGGAGGGAGAAATTGCAGATGCAATATCTAAACTTGACTTTGATGCTTTTTGAAGTCATCTCGGGGCTTCACATCAACATGAGGAAAAGCAAGATCCATCCTGTGAATGAAGTGCAAAACTTGGCTGAATTAGCAGAAGTCATGGCATGTAACATAGGCTCCTTTCCATCAACATATCTTGGTCTTCCCTTGGGAGCAAAATTCAAAGACACCGGAGTATGGAATGGGGTGATAGAAAAGGTGGAAAAAAGGCTGGTAAATTGGAATATGCAATATTTGTCCGTGGGAGGGTGGCTGACACTAATCAATAGTTTCTTGGATAGCATTCCAACTTCTATAATGTCCCTTATTCCTATGCCTGGTGAGGTGCAAAGTAAGCTGGACAAACTTAGAAGGACCTTTCTGTGGAAAGGTAACAGTGAAGAGCACAAATTTCACCTTGTGAAATGGGAAAAGGTTATCCTACTAAAGGATCAGGGTGGGTTGGGAATAAGAGATCTAAACAAACACAACAAGAGCCGACTGATGAAATGATGGTGAAGGTATGGCCAGGAGACACCTCGCCTCAGGAAAGAAGTGGTCAACGCGAAGTATGGGAAACTTGACAACTGGTGCACCAAGAAAAATACAGCCCCTCATGGTGTTGCTCCCTGGAAGTACATTAATAATATGAAGGATGACTTCTTCCAGGAAGTGTCCTTTAGGATTGGAAATGGCACGTCTGTAAAGTTTTGGAAAGATAAGTGGTTGCTTAATATTCCCCTGAAAGACTCTCATCCTAGACTCTTCCTAATAGAAATAGAACCAGACTCCACAGTTGCAAGCAACAGGGATGGAAACTTTTGGGATATCGGTTTTAGAAGAAATTTGCAGGACTGGGAACTGGGTGAGATCTTTGACCTGTTTAAATCTTTGGAAGGTTTTCCAGTGAATTCACAAACACCAGATAGCCTGAAATGGGGAGAATCAAGCAAAGGGGTGTTCTCAGTGAAGGCGAGTTATAATAAGATGAATACTATCAATGTTTTGACTGATCCTTGGCCTTGGAAATTGATATGGAAGACAAAATTACCGACCAAAGTCAAGTGTTTTACTTGGACAGCCCTCAAAATGCCATACTAACTCTGGATAATTTAAAAAAGAGGAAGATCCATTTGGTGAACAGATGCTATATGTGCCAAAAAGATTCAGAGTCAGTTAACCATCTTTTTTTTGCACTGCCCTGTTGCAGCAGATCTCTGGCACATGTTTACAGCAATTTTTGGAATCGGTTGGACAATCCCATATAGCTTAAAAGGAGCAGTTGAAATTTGAAGCTTATGGAAAGTGGACAAAACCATTAACGAGATCTGGCAAATGATACCTGCGTGTATTTTTTGGTGTTTATGGACAGAGAGGAACAGCAGATGCTTTGATGGGACTTCAACTCCTAACTGTTCTCTAAAATCAAAGTGTTTAGTTAACCTTTTTAGTTGGAGCAATCTATACCCTGTGAATTTCATTGGCTCCCTCTCAGTGGCTTAGCAGCCTTGAGTCTTTTGCTCATGTTTTTAAACTCCCAGCTCTTACTAGTTTTTTTGCAGTGTCTGGAGTTTTTAACCTTTTTTTTGTAAAGCTTTTTGCATCTGCTTGATGCTTTTGAATATAACAACTTACTTCATCAAAAAAAAAAAAAAAATTGCAATGCAATCAAAGGAATTATCTTATTTAGCTTTGTTAAGCTCTACATTTAGAGGTAATTTGCAGTAAAAATAAGATGATAACCCTAGCCTAGTATCTCTACAGAATCATATCTTCAACTAACAAATGACTAGAAGATACGAATAACTAGCTAATAAGCTTTTACTCTAGGATTTTAAGTAACTAAAACGCCCCCGAACTTGGCACGAATTGCAACTTTCGTCCCCAAACTATTACTGCACTTTAAGACACCCCTAGACTTGGCAAAATGGGTTTTAATTAATCCGAGCTCATGACCCGGGAGCGAGTGTATATCACTCGGGTCCAGCTGGATTAAAACGCTTATGTGGCCATCCACGTGTAATATATTCATGCCACATAATAAATTAGAAAAAAACCCGACCCGACCCACGTTTAATTAAACCCCCTCTCGCAAAGCGTCCATTTGAACCTCTCACCCTCAAAAACTCTCCGTCTCCCTTTGTTAGTGTTAACATGTTGAATAGGCTAACCATTACTTATAACGTATTGCTTCACAAAGTCATCATAATCATATTCAATATGCTAACCAAAATTAGATTACATTGTGAATCATCTAAATAGAACTTCACTTCAACCTAATTAGTACTACAACCATTGTTAATCATCTAAGTACAACTTCACTTCAACCTAATTAGTACTACTACTACGTAACCAAGAAAAACATAAAATTACATAGGACACTAATACATAGACAAATCTTCAATGTTTTTGACCACTCCAACTCTTTGGGATATAACTTAATTACCACAAACTCACCGTCATGGACGCAAAGTTTTATGCCGGATTGATCCCAAGCAGACTTTTAGTTGTGTTTAACTAAAAGAAGCTGGGAGTGACTTTTAGTTATGTTTAGTTATCATAACTTTGATAATTCCTTCACAAAGTTATGCTAACAAATGACTAAATTTGTTAACGAATTATCAAACTTATGCCGAATATACTTATGCCTTATGAGCCTAATATATATGTATTTGTCATTCCAAACTTTTATAGCTCTTGTCATTAACGATACTAACTATTCAACAATTTATTGTTAGGTTTTGAAGTATATATACGAGGATCCACACGAATAATCGAGAATATTGATTTGTTAATTTCTTTGGGATATAACTTAATTACCACAAATAACGCAGTTTTATGGTTACTTTAAATTTAATAGCATTCGAAAAATCTATTTCTATCGCTTGGGTTGCTTGTCTCAAGTCGAATTCATACTTATGTTAATTGTTGTTAATTTGTAAAAGATTAGACATGGAGTCGGAACAATATCATAGAAGATTAAAATGCAAGCTCGATCTTGCATACTTTCTTAGAAATGCAAGTCGAATATGCTTTGGAGAAGTTTTTAATATTTACTTTCTAGTTTAACTAAAAGTTTGATAAGTATAACTTTGATAATTCCTTCACAAAGTTATGCGGGTCCAAAGATAAAAGTATGCCCCCATCGTAAATTTGTTAACGAATTATCAAACTTATCGACGGGGGCATACTTACGCCTTATAGAGCGGCGTACTTTGCCTTGAAGCATATATATGTATTTGTCATTCCAAACTAATTATGGGTTGCATCAGTATAGCGATATGTTAATTGTTAAACACCACAGAGGCACGAACCCATTGTCATTAACGTGAGATACTAACTACTATTCGCTTAATTCGAACAATTTATTGTTAGGTTTTGAAGTATATATACGAGGGGATCCACACGAATCGCGGTATTGATTTGTTAATTTCTTTGATATAACTTAATTACCACAAACTCAACGGGACGAAAGTTTTATGGTTACTTTAAATTTAATAGCTGCATTCGAAAAATCTAGTACTCTTTATTCCGATGGGGAAAGCATCAACGGGGAAATAACAAAAGAAAATATGAAAATGGAGACATATCCTTGAATGCTTATTGTTTGGGCTCCTTCTTACCGAAAGTTAATTATTTATTAGATTAGCTCGTTGGTGGAGGAGAAATGAATCTACTCACTCCCCTATACTTCCTAAAGAACAAATGTAATGGAAGTTCGCAATGAAACGTGCTTTCACCACAAGGATAGTTGTATTTAAATTCTTTCGGTACCGTTTCTTAAAGAAGACTCTTGCCTTATCCTAATGAAATTGTGTATATAAGGCTTCAACCTAATCAATTTCTTGTTTGACACCTTAGAAGTTCCCGTGATGTAATACAAAGGACTTCGACTTCAATATGGTATTACCGAATACCGTACGAACCGAAATTTAATTTACCGAATTAAGAAAGTTCGGTATTTGGTATCTATTTTCAATTACCGAATACCGATTACCGATCCCGAACTTCAAAAATACCGAACCAATACCGAACGCCCACCCCTAATCGAGAGAGAAAATTTAACAATTAGAAAAAGAAAGGAGAACAAAAAGCTTGAAATTCAAGTTATGGTGTATTTTAATGGGAGGGGTTAAATAAGACGATGTTTAGCCGTTGGAATTGAAGGAAATGTAAAGGGAAATGTCAAAATTGAAATTTTACCGTTTTAATGTTGATGTGGATTTTGTCACGCGCCTCTTGGCGTGTGACTACACTCATATGCCATGTGGCAAAGGATTAATTAAACCCATTTTGCCAAGTCTAGGGGTGTCTTAAAGTGCAGAATAGTTTGGGGACGAAAGTTGCAATTCGTGCAAGTTCGGGGGCGTTTTAGTTACTTAAGCTAAGAATAAAGTTACTGCAGCATTCTAAAGCATAATTCTAAAAAAATTCCTAGACAACGTTTTCTTGAAAAATAAGTGGGTTTTTAATTTACTTTCTAGTGTTTGATAAGTAAGCAAAAAAAGCATATTGTCCCAAGAGCATTTACATGTAATCTAGCAAAACATTATGTGAGTAGAGTGGGTTGGGGAGTGGGGTGGGGATGGGGGTGGGGTGGAAAGGAGACAATTCGTGTGGAATGCCATTTGTAAAACTTGTTTTCCCTAGTTCCATTAACTAAGTCATTTTTCTCATTTTTAAGGAACTTATTTTCCAAGATCAAATGTTTTCCGGGCAAGAACCCTGAGATCCCACGTTCAAATCTCATGGATTTCTTTCTATATGTCCTAGCCTTAGTGGACAGAGTGGTGGGAGGTGTTAGATATCCTAGTAATTAATTATTTATTTAAAGAAAAGGAAAAGTTTTCTAAAATACTTTGACCAACCAAATATGGGAAAATTGAATACCAAACACACCCTAAGATCAAGATGAATCAATTTTATTTTTGGGGTAGGATTAGATAAATGTAGACATGCATGAAAAAGATGCAACAATCAAAAACTAAAAAGAAATGAATACATACGAGAACCAGTGGTCTCCCAGAGCTGCATCTCGCCTTCTTCATAATGGCCTTCAGGTTGAACAGTAACAAGAATAAGGTGATCTCCTTTACGAATAATGTTATCAATTGCCCATTTCAGAGCTTTCTTGCTGCATGCTGAGAAATCCACTGCTACCCCAACAAGTCTACCTCCTTCCATCCCTCTATTAATTATCTTAGCTTTCTTTCTTGGTTGATCTGTTATAAGAGTGAAGAGCTTTGAACAACAATACAATAATAGGAAGGGAAAAGCAATTGGGACACGACTGTTCAAGATAGAAAAGTGGTGAAGTAGTGCGATGTTGATTTGTCGGATGGCATATTTGTTACCACATGTAAAAGCCACAATGTTGTTGTGGGCCCCGCTTTTCTGGCTGATGATATTTTCTTGTCTCCTTCTTTCTTTTCACTAGATAAATATTGATATTTACAAGTGGACATCTGCTCATCAGAGTCTACAAATAGGAAAAGTTAATTTGGCTAGCGTTTGGTCATAAATTTTTCAAAAAATAAGCTGATTAATCTGATATGAGTGAAGTAATTCATAATTTAAAAATGTGATAGGTCATAATTTTTAAAAAAGTATTTCAATTTAAAAAAAAATGAAACATGACTTATTCATCAAAGTTCTAGAACTAATTAGAGGTGTGCAAATTTAAATTTAAGCGATAAAATGAAATGAAATAATATTATTGATTTATTGATATTGAGTTTTTGGGGTTATATACTCATCAATGATTTAGCACAAATAGGAAGATTCAATTTGGCGTTGCCTGAGATTGAACATTAATTTTTCAAATTTATCATTCTAAATCTTGAACTGCTCAATGCCATAAATTAACAAGTTCAAGTTTGGTCACTTTACAGGCAAGGTATATCACTCAAACCCAATGTATGAGCAAAGAGTCCAAATTGAATTGGGAAGTTGAATATACACATGTTGTTGTCTTGTAATTAGATATTTAAATCTAAAATATGTAATTTGATTATTTGAAGGTGAAGAATAATACAAATTAAGTGATTAAATTCTTCAAATATTTTGGTCGGACGTAATTAAAATAGACATTAAAATATGTAATTTGATTATTTGAAGGTGAAGAATAATAAATGATTAAATTCTTCAAATATTTTGGTCGGACGTAATTAAAATAGACGCGTAATAGATCGTAACCAGAATATATGTATTCCAGAATAAGAAATTAGAAAGATAATTAGTTTATAGTAACACATGTTAACAGCTTGACTTTGACATTTCAAAAAAGAAGAAAAAGGAAAAGGAAAAAATCTAATTGATACAGATATTTTATCCTCAATTTTCATTTCAAAAGCTTAAAGTGTTGACAGCAATGGCACAGTGACAATTTTGTTAATTTGACTCAAATTCCGTAGTTATGTTTGAAAATTCACTTAATCTGTAAATAATTTATTTAGAATCTATAAACAAGTTTTTAAGAATTTAAAGCTCATAGATTTAAAGTATTAGTCTTACCTCTATTGACAAGCGATGTTTTGTTGTACTTCAAAGGAGTTTTGCGATGATTCATGCATTTGATAGGTCTTACAAATTAACTTTTCAAGAAAATTTTATTGAATAAGCATGATATTTTAAGGAGATTTTAAGAGTTAAAAGTAGAATGTATATAAGTAAAGATTGGTAGTTCTCCGAGGTCACGAGACTGAGTTTTTCACTTTTTATCTAAAGCAAAACGTTTGATTTAATCTGCATATCAAATTTGTCAAGAAAACGAAAATCCAGTATTCCAACTTTAACTTTATATCAATGACCCTTAGGACTTAGTGACTTGGAGGAAGAGGTGTCAATGGTATTGTTCGGCCGATTATTTTATAAAACTCATATTGATACTAATTTTCAGTTATTTTGTTTTATATAACTAAAATTAAATTTTTTGAAACCGTCCCATCATATTGGTTTCTCTCAATATCGGCATGATTAGGTTAATTTACAATGTCTTTTTAAAACGTCACATAAGAGTTACAAGTTGAATTTTTTTATTTTATTTTATTTGTTTAGTGGAGGAATATTTTATTAATTAGGTAAAAAAAAAAAAAAGGTTCCAAAACCAGCAAAGTGCCGACCAAATGAAAAGCAACAAACATCAGTAAAAAGATTAGGAAAGTAGAAAGCCTAGCGTTTTTTTTTCAATTTCAATCCACTGGAGCTGACCGGAATCGGACTTCACCATAGCTCAGATGCAAGCTTCTCTGCTTTGGACGCACTTCTTTGCACCTCAAGCTCTCACCAGGTGCCGTGGATCCATCGCCATGGAGTTGATTCTCTGAGGAAAGCCAGATCTTGATCTATGAGGTAAAGTTTTCTTCTAAAAGCTTCAATCGACCTAAAAACCGTCACTGATGTTATCTGATAGAGGACTAGCATTAAAGTTGTAGAGGACTATCTATATAGTTGAAATTCATAGCACAATGTGATACTCTTAGCTAAGTCGCTTTTGCGCATGTGTGGTTCTCTTGATTGTCGGACAAAAGCTTCTAATTCTCGACCCTTAATCCTCATAGCAGATCTATACACCAGTACAAATGCCACTATATTGGTGATATGTCAAGAGCTACCCAACCTGCACATCCTGGAAAAGATATGAATATTTATGATATACTTTCTCCTTTGTTTCTCATCTATTGTTAATACTTCAATGGGATGAGCCATAAGCTAATACCACCATTAGAAGTCTTTCACAATATTTGAGAAACAAATTCAAACTAGTATATCAGAGTATTCAGTGTTCATAGCATTCCTAATTCTAAGATTAGGAATTTGGTGCTTGTTAAGGTTCAGTAATCTCCTCCCTGCGCTAGCCAGTTCTGAAAAATTATAGAATCTAGATGTACCTGCAAAAACAAAAGCTAGGTTAGTTAAAAAATCAATCACATGTTTCCTTCCCTGAATACATGTTGTATTATCACATTGTTGTTCTCCATTAGACTCTTTATTATGTCCACTAATGTGATAATACACCATGGGGACTCCCACCTTCCTTCAACTATGTTCTTCATCATCATGGAATATGTCTCCATTATCAAAGGATGCATATCATTCTCTACACAGTACAGAAGTCCTTCAAACACTCCTCTTGCTTCTGCCACCACATTAGTAGTATGCCCAATATTTTGACATTGGGCATAACTAAGTCTCCATTCCAATCCCTCACACAAAAGCCATAAGAGCTAGGATCAGGATTCCCTCTAGATGCTCCATCAGAGTTGCACTTATACCATCTCTCCCATGGGATTTTCCAGCAAACAGTCTTTGTCAATAATATAGGCTTATAATCTTCCAAAAAGGAAATTAATTCAGGCCATAAGAATGGAATGTTCTTCAACCATGGATATGTATACTTTGCCAGATAGTATAGATTGATATTAACCTCGTGAATCACCCTTTTGAAACTAACTCTTCCACCAACACGATATTATGCATACTTCCATAGGACTTTTGCAAAAACTCCCTAATTATTTTCACTGTCTAAAAGGTGATGAATCAATGGAACATGAAAGACGATAAGAATAGAAACCTGTCTCACCATTTTATATTAATATAAAACAAAGTTTAACTAAGACAAAAGAAATCTAGATCAGACGAGTGAAAAGAAGTTAATCCAGATGGGACTTAAAAACTACTAAGATTAGGTAGCCAATAAGAGATACTTAAATCATACGAGAGGAAAGATCTAATACATTTTAATTTGCTACTCAAGATCGTTGAATTACCTTGTAGCTTACTGCTCTAGATGCTAATATTATTAATGGAAAAGGCTCAAATATGCCATCGAACCATTGAAAATGGCTCATTCATGCCACTCGTCAATAGTTTGGCTCATTTATGCCATCGAACTATCGAAAATGGCTCATTTATGCCACTCATCAATCGTTTGGCTCATTTAAGTCACCGTGGTTACCAAAATGACTCATCCAAGTCATTTTTCATTAACGCCGATTTTACAATACCAGATATAACACATGGCCTCCAACTAGATTATGATTGTGGGTGGGTCGGGTGTATGGGTCGGATTTTTTATTAATTTGGGATTTAAAATTGGGCTGGTTTAATTAAACGACGTAGACCTCTAATTGGAGGCCACGTGTCATAATTCGTATTATAAAAATAGGCGTTAATGAAAAATGGCATGAATGAGTGATTGATTTTGGTAATGGCGATGGCATAAATGAGCCAAACTATTTATGAGTGGCATAAATGAGCCATTGTTGATGGTTCGATGGTACAAATGAGCCAAACTATTGGTAAGTCGCATAAATGAGCCATTTCCGATAGGTTGATGGCATATTTGAGCCTTTTCCGTATTATTAATTTAGTTTCAATAGGAGTAGTACAATAAGTTTCGAAGTTGGACTTTGGCTATTAATTATTTGTTGGTTTCTAGTTGTTTCCATCACCCTAGGCTAAGGCGAAAAATATAATGTTTTATTATTTTTAATTTTAATATATAAAAGATATTTTACACATATATTTATCTGATATGGTTCGGTATATTTCAGTTTATTTTTATAACATGAGAAGTCTATCTAATAATTAGGTATAATTATAAATTTATGTAGAAATTTACGATTTTATTATAAGAAACCTAATAATCGATTCGATATGATACGATTCGATTGATTAAGTCAGTTTTTTTAACCCATTGACGCCCCTACTTGTATGTGTGTCATTCCACTTTTTCTTAAGATACCATTTAAAAAGTAACTTTTTTGTAACGAAAGGCGACTTAAGTTAGTAACAAGAAATCAGTATTTTAAAAAGCGGAGGGCGTAAGTCGAAGGTGTTTTACATAAGTTTGAACAAGGCATAAGTTCTGGGGCATGGGACCTAGTCCCATGGATCATTAAATCACGGTAATTTTTATATATTAGAGAAAAATAATATAATAATAAAAAATATCGAAAAACCTTAAAATTATAAAATTTAAATAAAGTTTGAGATGATACTAGGAGTTCTAACAAACAATACATAAACGTATAAATATTTTACACGTGTATGCAAGGACATTTTGAAAAAACTTATATGGAGATTAGTCGTGTGCTACTGATCATCTTGTCCGAAATATTTATGGGCACGAAGCCGACAAGATAGTGTTTTTTGTGTGCGCGTGTCTAAGCTCCAAGAAAGTAGTGAACCGAGGCCCAAGTCATCATTCCATCATCTGCATACTCATTCTAGCGAACCATACTTTGATACCATTCGTTGGGTTAAGTCAACACAAAAATATTCATAGTGTGATATTGACCGCTTTGTACCACGTCCGCACGGTCTTAACATGATTTGATATTGTCCGGAATATTTATGGACACCGAAGCCCACAAGCTAGTTTCTTCTTGTGTGTGCATCTCTAAGCTCCGAGGAAGCAGTGAACCGAGCCCTACATTATCAGCTTACTCATCCTGGCGAACTATAGGCTCTGATACTAGTCCTTGAGCTAAGTCAGCCCAAAATTATTCTTAACATGGTGTGCTATTGACTGCTTTGTACCAAGTCCGCGCGATTTTTCTTGAACGACATCACGTCATTTAAGAGTATCAATACTCCTTATATGTAACTTTCTTTTCTTTTCAGAGCATAGTTTTATCTTGAGATTTACTATGTGTTCTTTATATTGTTCAAGTATTAATGGTCACTAAAGCCCACAAAGCTAGTTTCTTCCTGTGTACGCGATTACATGAGAACTAAATCCCATGACATCACTCCGATATCGACATACTCATCTTACTGAACCATAAGCTCTGATACTAGTTTTTGGGCTAAGTCAGCTCAAAAATACTCATAACATGATACGATATTATTTGCTTTAGCTAAGCTCACACAATTTCTCCTAAAGGTCTTATAACATTTAAGAGTATCTCTAGACTTATATGCAGCTTCCTTTTCCTTTTAGCTACCATTATGAGATTTTATCCGCATGCACATTTGATGATGTCGACATCATGCCCCACCACATTCTAATAAAAGAGACTAAGTGGCCACTGCAAATATATTCGGCTAAAATAGTCTGAAGTTGAATCCCACATAGAGCATATGCTTGGTTGTATTTAACTAATTAATAATACTAAGATAATAGCTTCAATATTTCTCCAGCAGGGTTGGGCTTATTGTCCGAAATAAATAAATAAAATGAAAGAATTGGTAGTGAAAAACCAGATTCTTTTTTTCATCAATTGTAGTATCTATGTGCCAGGTTTTTGAGATTACAATCCTATGAATTATAAAAGATGTGAACCCAAATATAATCCAAAATCCTTGTTTTTTAAGACATTTTAAATCCAAGCATCACTCTTTCAGCTAACTTTGTTTATCCTTTAGGCAGGATATGGATTAGAAATCTCACCTCAATGATCATGTACAAAGTTTGGGATGCCCAACTCAAATTGTAACTTTTTGCACATTAATGATCAATTGAGACTATTTAAATAAATTTTAAAAATAAAAAATCCAAACATAAGGGTATGGGCATTGAGGGCATGTTAAGTACTCCTCTGGAGACTCTCAGTAGCTCAGTTGGTTGGCTACCTAAACTTTCACACCTTGTTGTAAGAGTTCGATTTACCACCTTATAATCCCCCTACAATTACCCCCAATTTTGAAAGGAAAAAAAAAGTACACCTCTGACCAACTGGTTTTGAAATTGTTAATTCAAGGGCAATTTGCGGTGTCCTGATCTTGTATCAGTTTGTCACGACCCAAATTCGGGTTCGTGCGGGCACCTACTTATTCCCACCTAGTAGGCGAACCCTTCCCTTACCAACTAACACATTAAATAATGAAATTAAATAAATTCATCAATAAACCATTCATCTTCATAAATGTGAAAATGTAAACAAGACTTTACAACGTTTTTCCCAAAATCTGGTCTAGACTAGTACAAGAGCTTCTAAGACATGACTAGAGATTGAGTGAAGCACAGTAAAATAATTAAATGGGACAACCCTAATGGAGTGAGATAACAGAGCCTTCAAGATAGTCCTGACCAACCCGCGGGTTAGGATTCCACGAACTCAACTTGAAACAGATCTACACCCCAAAAAGGTGTAGCAAGTGCAGTATCAGTACAACACTCGTACTAGTAAGTATCATAGGCCGACAATGATTAGGAAACCATAAAAGCAATAAATAACAATGGATAAGTATGGTAGGTAGCAAGATAGACAATAAGCAATTCAACAAATGACAAAGGGGAAAGAGAACTCCACCATCACCTATTCACGAGAAGCAACCAACTAGGTCAACCCTAACACCGTTCCGGTCCACCTATACCCACTCGAAAGCAACTACCCAAACTAACCATGGTAGGACAAGTTCCAACACAATCGGGACCACGCCAAGAGTAATCCTTGCCCGCCATCTAGCTCACGCCGCCATTACCTCAACCTACGCTCCCGTAATCCAACATTAGTCGACTACTAGCATTGAGGCCTAAGATACACAGCTCAAGCTCCCCAAGGCGTGCCACTAGAGCTTCTAGAACAACTCTAACTGTACCGCCACACCCAATCAATCAATTACACTAAGTCAGGATACAATTAAGGTCACACTTCCTACACCACCCCATAGTACAAACCTAAGTCGAATTCCCAAGTCTGGTCTATCTTTCCAGAACAACTAATAAGCCAGAGAAATCGCCCAAAACCAATTACAATCCAATATATACAAACAATAATTGTTACCAACATCCCACCTCTGATCCCTCAAAAGTTCAAAACACAGTCTCAAGAACCACCATCAAGTACACATATCACCCAAGGATCAACTAACAAGTCCAAAAACAATTCCGTAAGCAAGTATGAGATGAATGCAATGCAAATGCAATGATACACACACTCTTTGGATAGAATATTTCGTCGCCTGGAGAGCCATGACCCATGGGGGACCGCTAAGTCCATGTATCTGCTGCAGAACACACAGCCCGATCCAATAGTCAGTGTTGCAGAACGTGCAACCCGATCTCAGTCAGTGTTGCAGTACGTGCAACCCGATCCAAGTAAGTGTTGCGGTGCGCAACCCGATCCAAAAGTATGTATGAATGAGTGAATGCGTAATAACAATGACATCATTGATAATGAATGAATGCTCGTGCCACGCATGGACCCATATCGCAACAATAACAACACATAACAAACATCAAATCCTAACTTTCCTCTCTAACCAACTAGCTTTCCATAATGCATAGAATCCTCCAAATCCTAAAGTAATCGCCAAACATGAATTCTAGAGTACTAACAGGCCACAAGCCCGAACATATAAGTCACAATACCACATAGAACACAACAAGGTGACAAGCCACAATCAACAGCACCAATCCTAAGAATTCATCCCAACTTCATACCCGAAGGGATACATGATGTCTCCAACAATCCCTAATTCAACCACCATCCTAAGTATAAACACCAATCTAGAATAACCATCTTAACCTCTTGTCTGAAGACCTATGCATGTTTACTCCATCATTTCTATCGCACATATATGAAGTACTAATCGGAGTCTACACAAGTAAACCGTAACCTCCCTCTGGGTCAAACAGGTGCCATGAACATCTCGTTGATCTTCAACCTCGCATTTTCGAACTATGACCCGCAACGGAGGGCCTTGGAATGTCAAGGAAACCTGAAAGAACAAGAGTCAATAATCTAGGAATTTCGTTCAAATTTCGAGTTTGCAAAGAAAAGATTAGAATTTATTCTCAACAAGATTTTCTAGCTTTTCATGAGCTAATAATCTGGGTTTTATTTCTAAATAAGTCACCTAAGTCATAAAATATATTCTTCCCTTCATAAAATTCTAATTCTGAGAATAAAGTCGAAACCCATTTACAAAATAGAGGAAAACTCAGAAGTTAGAGGTGGGTCAATCCTTCTAATTTAAGAACTAAAAGATTCTCCCAAGAATGTCCAGATTTTAGCTTAGAGATTCTATTTTATCATCTTAGACTTGAATAGTAAAGAACTTCCATTAGAGGGGTTACCTTCTCCAAGAAACCATGAGATTTGCTCTCCAAATGTCATAGGTGGCGGCTGAGATTTAGGGTTTTGAGAAAAATGAGGTCAAATTCCGAAATGGGGTTTAAATACTAGGAGAATTCTGCGTTATCCGCCGTGGCAGAATGCATGTCCGCCGCAGAGGTCACGCTACGGCTGAGCAAAAGGCCGATGTAGCGGTCCTATGCAAAAGTTGACAGGCCGCTATAGCGGTTTAGAAAGCGGTTGTGGCGGTAGCGCCATGGCTGTCCTCTAGCCGCTATGGCGTCTTATTGGGCCCCAGTGGCCCTTTACGATTTTTAATCTTTCCAATATGGTTCCGGGTTAATTTAATAGGATAATTTTTTCGCGTGACTAAGTTGCACTGATCAAAAGAACTTTTGGGACACGAAACTCGAGAAAAATCACGGTAACGCCAAATGGGTCGTTATATCAGATACCAATTAAACAACTGTTCGTCCTCGAATGGCAAGGGACGGGGAGGAATTTAACGGAATCGATTTTAACACGGAATGAGGAATGGCCAGGGTCAACATTACACCATGTACCCAACCAACGTCTTAAATCTTTTCCCATATTTAAACTGTCAGAGTCTACGAATCGAAAATGTTCGTGCACAACGCACTTTATCGGTCCCCTACGAGAGATCGAGTAAGGAAGTGTTCCAATTTAACTAGATTGTGCCTTAAGCATTTAACCAAAAGCGAATAAAATAAGATAATTAAATAAGAAATCATAGAGTACCGCCGTAGCGGTGAGAGTGTGCACTGGCGCGCACGAGCTGACACGGTCAATGGTAGCGCTATGGCGGTCAGGTATATAGAAAGATTACGCTGTGGCGGCTAGACCAACCGCCGCAAAGACACACGCTGGCGAGGCGAAGGTACCGCCGAGGTGGTTAACGGGTCAGTCAAGAGAATTAAGGCGGCCTTCCACCTTTCCCATTCCCACTTCTACTCCACTTACTCGAAAATCTTTCCCCCTTCCCCTTCCAACAATGGGGTGAGCATGGTACGATATTAGAAACTTCAGTATGGTAATTTCGATTTTCGGTTTTTAAAAATACTATACCATTACCGTACCAAATTAATTCAATATGGCTCGGTATTTTGAAGTTCGGTTTCGGTATTTTACGATACGGTAAATCGGTAACCAAAGTTTGTTCGATTTCGACTTATATATACTCATACAGTAGAGAATTATGACTTCGGCTATTTAAGAAATGTCTCAATAATATCGTGCTAACACCTTACACATGTAAAGAAAGCACAAGCAATCCCCTTCGTAAATCAATTAGACAAAAAGAGCATTTCAATCAAGTTTAATTAGTCAAAATTCCAACATCTAAACAATTAATTTTGTACTAATACTAGATTATATAGTTGTTAATATTTTAATAATAATATATATGAATTGTATATGTAACTATATACTTTGGTATGAATTGTATATGTAACTATATACTTCGGTATGATATTCGGTATTTCGGTATATTTTTTATAAATATCAAATACCGTACTGAATACCAAATTTTTTAAAAATGCATAACAAATACCATAATACCAAAACCACGGTCTAAAAAATATCGATTTCGGTATGGTAATCGGTATATACCGTACCATGCCCACCCCTACCTCCCACTTCCCCACTTACTCAAAAAACTTCAACCCCCCTGATACTAACTTACTCCACAACTACTCTCAACACCACCCAAACACAAAAGCAAGTAAATTCTCTTTGGCAAGGAGGCTCCCATTCAACATGCAATCTATTCCAAATCTTTGTTCCAAGGTACGTAATCACTCCTAAATCATGTTAGAACAAATAAATCTCTTAAATTTCTAGGCTGAAACGCTCCATTCTTGAAAAAATGAGTGTCGATTTTGTGGGGGTTAGGTCACAGGTTGGTGGTGGAAGGGGTAGAACTAAAAATTGAACTTGTGTAATGTCGCAACGATGCTGTCATTGCGCAATATCTTAGATTAAACAAATTTTTGGGACCGTAGCCATGAAAATACGAAGTGGGTTTTCTTGGTTTTTGGGATTTTTGATAGTTGAAGATTTTGGGGTTGTTTGTTGTTAGAAATCGTTCTCGGTGGTGTTTAGATGACTTACAGCATGTATAAGACTCGATCTATGAGCAATAGGTGGATTTTGGGTCGAAAACTTGAAGAAAATTTTCGATTTTTTTGGGAGGGAGGGGGGAGGGTTGTTGTGGGAAGACGAACCACTGGGACGGTTACGCCATGGCGCACCTCGGGTGCGCTGGGGTAGTTAGGAGGGAAAAGGGGACATGGCGCCATGACAGATCCTTCACCCGTTGTGGCGTGCTCGCTATAGCCCTGGGCATCGGCTATGGCGGACTTCAACTGCTATGGCGGCTCCGCTGCGGCGCTTACTGCTACCGCTGCAGCGCAGCCTGTACCAGATTTTAAATTTTAGGCAGAATCTTGCGCAAAGGAATACAGGATTATTTTTGCTAGGTTCTTTGGTTCGTATAAACAACTTGTTGATTGTTCTTGGCTAGTTTGTGACAAAAGTTCGTCCTTGTTGCAGGTATTCCTTTTTCAAGGCATTGATCAATTTGCTGAAGTTCCGAACAATGTTCGTTTCATGACAGAGGGAAGTTATCAGCGTTATCTGGAGCAAATGCCTAAGAGGTTATTGCCTAAGAGAGGCTTCGATATGGATAAGGTGGATGTTCGTGCTCCAAACTTTTATAACTGACTGCATGTGCTTTTTGTTTTTCTTCACTTTCTTTTGATACTTTTAATTGAACCAAATGGCATATCTTTTGTATAAGGCAAAACGTGGGCTAGTCCACGATTTACAAAAAACATTTTTGCAAAACGCGGACTGATCCATGATATACCTTATTAATTTTTTTTTTTTATAAATATTGTTTAACGAAACAGACCGAGGGGCGTTAAACTTTTTTGCAAAACATGGGGCAATCCGCGATAAACCCTTTTTGGTTTATCATGGAAATGCCAACCGCCTTTGTTCTTTTGGGTGAAATATGCCCTCTAGGCTCCGGATCCAACAAGTAATAGTCACCGGCACAATTTAGTACGTATATATGTTACAATGAAAAGGGGTAATCAATAGGTTAGCATAATGCAAGTTCGCCTAAAAGGCACTTCAACTAGCTTTTTAGCGTTATAGCAGTCAACCATCCTCTCTATATTGAAGAGGGTATCTTCAAAATGCCTCTCTGTTTCTAGAAATAGCAAAAGTTAGATGATTTATGCAGTTACAAATACCTTGTTTAGAGCATATCACCGCTATGTTGATTTGACTTACGACTCCGGATTAACTTAGATGATAAAGATGAGGGTTAATTTTACCTCAAGCAGAACATGTATTAATTTTGTATGTCTAAGATGTTGGCAATAGATTCCATTCAATTCCCAAATCTCAACTTTGAAGCTGGCTGAACCTCTTCCAACTAGTATCATATTTGAGATGTACGTAATGATCTATAAAATTTATTCACACTTCATTGCACGGGTGATCTCCCATGCAATTGTGTCATGACCTTGATCCACAAGTCCTTCAGCCTTTTTCCTGCAGTTCACCAACGCAACTTTGAATGTTTCGTGCTCAAGGGATGATGGGTACATTATCTGCTCTTCCTGATATGTCAAATCCATAAAATGAAAAATAGTTAGAGAAATGAGCACTTCTTCATGCTATCACACATCAAACACAGTTCCCATCGAAGGTCAATCATTACTGGTTCATTGAGAAATTGGTAGTGGATACTTTTTTGAGTATTATAGCAAATAGTATTTGAAGAAACATGCATGTAGTAATCCTTTTGAAGTGCCGAATATCAAAATTTTCTGGAGACTACACATGGAACACTTCAATTGCCTGTCGATGGCACTCAAAAAATTGAAGATTTTCACAGTTCAGTATCACCGTTTTCTTAAAGTTCATGGCAAGTGAAATAATCTTGCTCCTGCAAGAAAGCAGCTGGTGTATATATTGGAATGAAATTGTAGAATTAGTTATCCAAATTCCAGTTTTCATGTCAGGAAGTTGGTCTTTACCTCTGGTAGTTCGCAGAATTCATCAGCAGTTATTTGCAGCAACTCCACGGCAGTTTGACCAGTACACCAGGCAAACAGTTTTCCACTCTCATCTGCAAGAGTTATTTTTAAATGAAAATTCCGTGCCAGCTCTGCATTGCATTTACGTCGACAGAAGTGGCACTTGAGGTCCTCAGTTGAACCATCATCAAGAAAATAACCACAAGATGTATGTGATAGTCTCGTAGTCACGTGACAATGTTCAATTTGATCCAGCCAGACTCTACATACCTGGAATACAAACAACACCACAACCATAATGAGAAGTGCACTCCAATCACTTCAGTTTTGTTTAAGTAGCATAATGACAACAGAAAAGAGATTCAGTGAGACTCTAATAAGTTGATAATATTCTCTGTATCTCCAAGCATTTAAACTAACATGTGTCCGAGGGGCTTAATAGGAAACTCATTTACTTCAAAAGCTCAATTCTTCAACTTCATTAAGCTCCTTAAAGTCTAAAGAAAATACAGAAGTGACTCAAGCAGCTGAATAGACGCTAATTAAATAGACAATTGTTCAACTTTTCATGAGATGCACAAACTGTAAAGCTTGAGCAAGAAGCAACAACTAGGTTGCTTGTTCTAAGAGACAACTTTAAAATAGTACTGTTAAATTGTCATGAAGCTTGTCTTTTTTTCCACATGCCATTGGAAGTCAACACTAGCATAAGAGCAGATAAACCCAGATCTTATAAACTGTTGCTCATATAAAGTAGGGAGGCCACAGTCCTAGCCCTTTGCAGAGAGATCTTGAACATGAATGACAATGTTCAAAGCAAGAGAACATACATGAGTACCAGTAGGCTCGGCTGATAAATCAGAAAGGCAGGATAACTTGTGAAGACAAGATGAGTTGAGCAGCGCTGGTAAGCAACTAATATTAATAAATGAAGCTCCAACATCATTCTCAAACCACCGCAATTCTAGACTGTCAAAGTAGAAAGAATGGCACGGTAAGACGATTAAGCTGTAAAAACAGATGGTTAAGTTCCTTTTTCCCAATTTCTTCTTTATATAAAATCCATGGAAAGATGAAGTTACATAGCTAAGTTACCATCTATGAAGATTGCATATAATCAGAAAATTTACCTTTTTCTTGTTCCCACAGAGCACGTCAAACCAGATATGTAAATAGTGTGCCCCAGTCCTAGTCTCCCCAATGACCTGCAGGGATATATTTCTGTGAAGTATGTTTTTCACACAGATCGATCAAAGAGAATGCATGTCACTTATTGGTCTGAGAAACATATTTTTTCAAATCGATTGATCAAAGAGAATAACATGTAACTTCACTGATTTGAGAGAACTCTTCCTACCAGAATCGAGCAAAATGTAGTCTCACCCAAACTGCACCAGTTACATCTTGAATCTTAACAGAAAGTACTTGGTCTTGAGTACTTTTGATGTCAGCAACAGTACCATAGAGGCTTATTCCAGTCATCTTCTCCCGAAGATCAACAACAAATGACTGCAGACTTCAAAGTTGTAAGATGTCAATAACAAATGCAACTGCATAATGGTGAGCAATGGTTTTCTTCAACTAAAAAACCATCCAGATTATTTTATCACCAACCAACATGATTACAGACCGTTTAGACTGTTCTCTTTAGAAAATTCTTAGTAGGAACCATGGTAAACAAAAAGGGTTCTAAAACTTTATTTACAATTTTATGCAGTGAACCAAAAAGCATATAAAGCTCTACGTAATAGAAATAGACATCAATACATTTTTTTGTGAAATCTAGATACAAACAGAAAAGTAGCTTGCCATTAATAACAGATACATAGTCAAGTCAGAAGCAGTGGCATCACCCTCTAAGGAAACAACCCTATATGGAAGACCAAAAGCAAAGCATGCAAACAAAACTTTTTAAGGTGGAGGTGAATGAACTAGCATGTCAAATCAGTATGTGATTAAAAGTCAGAAACACCTCAAAACAGAGCGTTTCTTCTTCTTTTTTAATTCTGAAATTCAGAGCTAAACGCAAGATAGAAATTCCAAAATCTATATATATATATATATATATATATATATATATATATATATATATATATATATATATAGCATCTGATAACAGAAAGTTTTAAGGAGCGCAGGCTTACTCGGAAAGGATAATTACTGAAGTCAATAGAACCTTGAGAATTACAAGGCAGGGAAACCTGGGAAACTACAAGTCCCTGACTTGGATCCAAAGCTCTTGATAGTTTTTGTCCTTTGTGATGGTTCTGTGTCAGTGCTACGGATACCTGACAAGCCCCTGATCTAAGTTTTCAAGCAGTTATAAATATTAACAACTCGTTACATTAATTATTCAGGACTTACTTGCTCCTCATTCTGAATAAAAGGCACCAGATATAGCTGTGTTGCAGTACCGTATTCAAGGCAAACTTCTTCAGATGCTTCAAGAGCACTATCAGTGGAGCTCGAGATAAATGGTCTATCCAGGGCAAGCGTACTTCCCACACTGCAAAGAACAAAGTTACAGCAGGTACAGAAGCAGGAAAAGGTAAAAGCAAATACAGTGAAAACAAATTAAAGGGAGTACATATGGCATTGTACCTGAATAGGTTTGCAAGCAGAACCTGCTCACCCCACAAAAGAAATTTTGAATAGACATCATATTCATCGACAAGATTTATTTGCTTCCTCTGCAAACTACCATACTTCCCTTGAACCTCCATAGAAGTAATAGATTCAATCCTATAGCCATTTGGGACTAGGGTACATCAACAATGAAAGTAGCAAAATACACAAAATACCAACGCCAGATGTGGAATACTAGACTTCTATTTGAATTGTTAATAGTCATATGACAGGATAATGCACCTTGCACGTAATGAATAGAAGACCCCCTGATGGACTGCATCAAGAGAAATGGAAGAGAAGGAATCTGCACAAAATTGTGCTAAAAGCAACATTGCGTCATCATTTTGGTCCTACATTTGGAATAAGAACTGTAAATTAGGACATGGGTTCACCATAGAAATTGAAATGCAAGAATATTATTAACATAGCTCCAGGGAGTACGGACATATCAGCTTGTGACCTAATTTTATCTAGCTGATATCATACACCTAACACCTACTTCAAAAGGTTAACATAGGAAAAACAATAGTATGAAAAATATCAATGCAAGCTTTGTAGCTTATATGTAAACAGCAATTTTTATTTTTATTTTTTTGAGAGTGGTAATGTTAATATATAAGCAGCAATCATTAGTGGTGAAGAAAGCATTAAATTAAAACAGAGTTTCAATTTAAGATCATAGGTCATAACTGAACTTATGGGAGTTGAATTTGCTAAACTTATGAGTTGTATATAACTTCTTTGTTTTGTTGTTATTGAAGATTTTGGGAATCAAGAAACACCGACAAAAATTTGTAGTAAGAAATTTATTTTATAACAATAACAGATGATGGAAAAAGAACCGCAGCATAAGGACAATAATAGTTGGTTACTTGAGGCTTTCCATTGAACTGTCATTTAATTTTAGGAATCCCTCCAGAAGAACTTGTACATCGGAATGGTTGATGGCTCCACCTAACTCATCAATCATTCCATTATGGGAATATAATAACATGTGAGATCCATGCTCAAGGATTTAATCGAGGACAATAACTCTCCCTTCCTGCCCACTTTTTGCGAAAAACAGCGACAAAGGAAACACACACAGCATCAGGGGCGGCTCGATTTAATTGATGGCTTAAAGCCAAATTGTAATAAGAGGCTTTAATCTTTTGTTATTAAAAAAGAACTTCATACATTATTTGAAGTCTATCCTTCTCATTTTTTTAGATGAAAAGCTCTCAAATGTTTTATTGTTACTTCGAGTATGCACTTACAATCAACTTAGATTGCGACTCTTCACCCAAATAAACAATCAACTTAGATTGTGACTTGTTCATAATTTAATTTATTTTTATTTTCTTTTAAAATTTATCAAGAGCTCCATTATGAGATTGTATTAAAGTTTCAACTCTTTTTTTTTTTTTTTTTTTTTTGAGTTTTGAGTAATTAATGTGATTCATATTTTCTAGTTGACAAATTTAAATTCTAATGAACCAAATAAAAAGCAATATAGACCTACGATGTAAGAATATAAAAAAAAAAGTTAACAAATCTCAAATTAAAAAAGAAAAGAAGAATAGCAAGTTAGAGCAATAACACCTAATTCTAGATGTTGTAACTTGATGTTAAAACATAATGTCATTGTATTTGTTTGCTTGACGCAATGCCTGACAACTCGAGAAAGAATGAAGAGGAATTTGAAATTTGATGTATTCAAAGCCCTTCAACCCATGTTTTCATGAGAATAAATAGCTTAGTAGGAGGAAGAAAAAGAGAGGGTAAAGTACAAGATTTCTTATGAGAAACGAAAAAAGAATTAACAAGAATGATTTGGATTATATATGTAAATTACCCGAAATGTATATACATTCACTTTAAATTACATAACAAATAATCCTATAGATCTTATGTTTTTTCATTAATGTATTCAATATTCTATCAAAAAATCTGCTAAGTTATCAGATAGAGGGAAAAGGACGGCCACTGAGGTGCTGCTCTTTTGCAACAGTTTGTAGTGAAAGACAATAAAAGACATAATATGCCTACGATGTCTAGAATATTAGTAAATCATTGATAACACTGAAACACGAAAAAACTACCATTAAATGCTGAAGAACAGAAACACACATAGATTTTGACACTACCTCATCTAACAGTATCACAAGATATTCAGTTGGCAAAAGCCGTGCTTGACCTGAACTTCCAGTGGCAGTTCGGAGGCGGCATCCTGTGAGGAAAACTTCACGACCTTTCTTCAAAATACCATTCTTTGGATCCGCTAAGCTGTAGAATCTGTTATATCACAAATAAGAGCTCTGAAGAAGTCAAGAAGTACAATATCTAGAAACAGATCATGCAGCAACTAGTAAGTAGAACAAAAGGACATGCAGCAAAATTTGCAGAAGCAAAACATTATTAGCTATGTCTGAAGTCTAAAACATCTTGTTTCCTTCACATACAGCTCAAATTCTTATTATAAGGATATCAAATCACATAAGCAATATAGCATGCTGTTAATATTTGAGCTTAAATCCTCATATTAATATCAATATCGAGCCAAGTAAGACCAAACCCTACATTGATATTATGTCCAAGCATCGTTACCACTTGAAGACTAATAATCTTTTATTGAAAACAGATAAATCTTTTATACATACAACATTCATAAACCATTGTAGGTTAACTCATTGATGAAGCTTGAGTTACACAATAGCATAATTTTATGCAATGTTATTTACAATTGTTTACACATCTACAGTATAGAAAAGAGAGAGAGAGGAGAGACAGAGAAAGAGAACAAGAAATAAGAGGTCTAAGTAAGCAATTTGAGCTAGTCAATGAATAGAAGGAAACCTTAAATTTGGTATGAAGGTCAGGGTGGAACCATAATAAAATTTTCAAGCAGAGGATACAGATCAAGTAATGACTTTAAGTTAGAAAAATAAATTTTAGTGAAGGATCATCATTTTCCACTGTATCAGACGAAAAGGCCCATTACCTGCGGTGAAGATACAGATCTATTGTATTAGAACTCCAAAAATCACCTAGCTGAAGCATATAAATGTTTGTTCCTGGAAGAAAAATGGCATATAATATTCGTAAATTTCAATCTTACGAGTGAGCCAAATTACAAGAAAGCCCGTGTATGGAAAATGAACCGTATCAAAAGCTCCATGTAGAAAAGTAACTTTCTGTAAATTCAATGTTTCCAAGACAATACACAGATCAAATTTCGCATATGTGTTCTTCTTATCATTATTTAATTAATAAAAGAACTTCACCGGAAAGGATTCTCCAAGAAATAAATACTTTTCAAATTTAAGCATCATTTGCATAATACAAGTTTCATAATAGTGATATCAAACAAAAGCATAGACAATCCACAGACATCAGAAGATGTAATGATTTATCAATCAAGGAACAACAGATTGAGACATAGTTTATCCGAAATAGTACAAGCCTAATATACACGCATCATCACCTCACAACATAAAATGTACATTGGTGGAATCAAACCTAAAAGTCCCAACTGTACCTGGAAGAATGTAAGTGTCTATAATAACAGCTTCAATTACACTGTTCAAAGATAAAAACTTTTTCTCATATATGGAGTCAATGGTGACGGTGTTAGGAAGCTTTGCCCTCTTATGTTTCTTCTTCAACTGAGAAATACATTCTGACTGCTTCTTTGGAGCTCCACTCCTATTCAATTCATTCCAAGCCTGCATATCATTATAGTTAAGTCACTATAACTTTCAAACTTCAAAAAATGCAACTTCAACCTAGCATATTACTTGAGCAATGGAAAAAGGAGAGGAGAAAAATATATTTCCTCAAAAAAATGACAATGTACTTTTATATATTTATAAACAATTTAACTTTAAACTTTCTATTTTACACTTAATGGGATATTCATCATCATACAAATATCTATGGATTGTTTTAGAATACAAGTTTTAAAGTCTTTCTTTCTTAAACTCGCATTCTCAGTCAAAGTGCATCACATAAAATGGGAGAAGCAAGTGATATCTTCAATAAAATTTACATATTTAGAATCAGCATAGAAAATACTAAATAATCAAATTATATTTTTACAGTCAAATGGTTGATAACAAAAAAGTACGTGTTTGATTTCTCAAATAGTGATTCTCGAATAGTAATAGTGACATTCTTGACTGAGAGCGAGCAAATTACTGGATCACAAAGGTACTCAAGAAAAATATCAATAATCACTTCACTGACTCATTACAGCTTTAAATATTACTCCATCCCTTTCAATTTATTTGTCTAGTTTTGACTTGGAAAGTAAGGAAGACTTTTGCATTGGTTTTAAATTAAAGATAAGTAGTATGTACCAAAATGTGCTTTAACTTTGTGGTTTAAACATGACATGTGGAAAGTTGGAACTGAAGCAAAAAAAAAAAAAAAAAACTCTTTTACATAGATTAAAAAGGAAAGTAAGACAAAGAGTAGTGAGTTAAGAAATATTGAACCTGAAAGAGATCAGAGAGGAGAATAGCGGAGGTAACACCAGATGAATAAGCAATGCAAGTCTTGAGAACCCTTGATACTATCCAGCTCCAACTAGCTGCTTCCTTCGATTCATCTCCATTACTGTTAGAGAGTACGGACTTAGCGTAGTCAATGAATTGCAGAAATGGGTCTTCTTCTTCTTCTACTTCCATGGCTGATGCCGCATGGTCCATCATGCAGCTAAGGATTACAACCTGATTTCAAAGAGAGCTTTTTTTTTTTTTTATGAACTCCAAACCCTAATCTTTTGATGCGGAAATGGCGGGTTTCATGCACTAAGGGGCGCGGGAAAGTTTTGCAGAGTGTAGTGTTGTGGACGCACGACGTCGTTGCTGGCTAAATGTAACAAATGTTTTCCAATTGAGGTGTGGGCCGTGTTTTTTTTTTATTTTTTTTTTTATTACACAATGGGGCCGTGTGTTAACTGTTATGGTATGACACAAAAATGGTTTGCGAGAAATATTTTTCACAAATAGTATTTGCTTCACTATTCAACAATTTCTGAGCTTGAACAATTGTTCTAATTAATAGTTCGGGAAAAATATGAACGAAAAAAGTCATTTTTTTTTTCTTTTATGCGCAAAACATTTAAGGAAAATAATTTTTTGGTACAAAAACACCCTTGGTTTTGATTGGTTTTTTCGTACACAAAATTATTGAAGATCAATTTTCGAGCAAAGCTATGTGTCCACGTCACAATTTTAAAAGGCAAATATTTTACGAAAGCTAGTTGATAAAAGTGTAACTTCACGAGTCCAAGCGCAATACAGTCGAATCTCTCAATAATGATAGCGTATGTCCGAAAATTTTATGGCTAAGTGAGGTGTTGCTATATATATTTATTGGCATTTGATATTTAAATCTCACTTAGCTGCTATAAATAAAAGTACGTAAAACAATTATTTTTTTGTATGTTTGTGTTACAAACGAAAACAATATATTTCTTAGTTTTAAAATCTTAATTGATTTTCATAGCTCATTAATTAAAATTTGAAACGACTTATAAATTACTAACAAATTCATAACTAATTGTACCATACTGATAAAGAATTAAAATCTAAGGAACAAATGAACTTAAAATTAATTGAGAACTTAAATATTTCAAGTTTGACGTAAGAATTCTACAATTGTATGTTGTTTCGTAAATTTCAGACTCTTAGTGATAATGTGACGCTTGAATTCACGAAGAATTTTGTTCAAACTTTCAGGAAAAGAGAATTCAATAACTTTCCCTTGAAGTTGTCTAAGAGCTTAACAGTTGACTTGTCTATCTCACCCCAGGCTCTTCATCAACACTTTCATCATCACCTTCTGCGCCCACTGTTTATTTTTTCTTCCACTCCAATCACTTGTGCAATAATCTCTTCATCAGTGTAAGTTTCAAGGATTGGAAGTGTTGCGTCAAACTCCATATAAGTGGTAGCATCCATTATTTAATTAGTGTTATGAGATGGGATTTGGGCTACAAGTGATGACACACTATCAATATTCTCAACAAGTTTTAAACTTTCACTATTAACGTTGGGGTTATCATCTGTAGATAGAATTCCGGTACCAACAATGAAGAATGGTATTCATTCCATGCTTCTATAACAGTGTTAATTGCTTGTCGTAAGTTAAACTTGTTGTCATGTACTATGTGCATGACATTAATGATGCTTCCCATAAATATTTTAATATTTTACTTTTATACAAAATATTATTACACATTATTTGAGTATGACTGAAATATAGAGGTAATTTTACAAAGAATGTACCGCTATTATAAATGGCACTGCTGTTATATGTAAAGTGATGTTATAGAGAAGTAAAATACAACATGAAAAATCTGTTCTGAGAAATCAGGTTGTTATAGTCAAATGTTGTTATAATGAATGACAATTATAGAGAGGTTTGACTATGCATCTAAAAATTAATTATTAAATAAGGATAATCTCATCAACTTCTCTTCAACATTGACTTTTGTAATGCTTAGTAGTTTTGAGCTTTTTCCCTTATTTTTTCAAAAATATTCTTCCCGTAGTTTTATTTTTGTATTTATGACTTGTGGGGACAAGTGAGGTGGTTTCCGAGGCAATCGGGCGGGTTTTCATTTGATTTAAGTAAAATTTGAGTTTTCTAAGTTAAGAAATGGAGATGTTTGACCAAAGTCAACATTGGGGGTAAATGTGTCATTTTGGAAGTTTGATCAATTCTATTAGGTCTGGAATGTGATTTTTTACCTTAGTTGAGGCTTTGGTTCGGGTCCTGAGGTGTTCGGGTGTGATTTGGGTCTTTGGTTGGAAAGCTGGGATTTTGATGTTTTGGAGTTGACCTTGGTCAACACCGGTTCAAGACAGCCTCTTTTAGAAATTCCGAGTGCGCGAGCGAGCTCGTAGTGTGTTTTATGATAGAAATGCCTATTTGGTTTGTGAATGGGTTTCGGGTGTTGGATCGGATGTTTTAGGACTTATGGCATTTTTTCGGTGTTGTGGTGTGTCACACCAGCCGTGCTTTGTCCGCTTTAGAGGAGCCGCACTTGTGCCTCATGGCTTGCACCAGCGAGGTTGGGCTAAGGTTGCGAGTTCCGCACCTGCGCTAGAGGGTCCGCAGGTGTAAGACCGCTTCTGTGTGTGATTCTCCGCACCTGCGGAGTTTCAGGATTTTAGTGGGTTCCGCTGCGGATTGTTATCAGTTGGTGCGAGGTCACACCTGCGGCGTATGGTGCCTTCTGCGACCTTACTGGCAAATTATTAGAGGGTTTTGTCCAATTCAAACCTCATTCATTCTAAACCCATTTTAGAGGCTATAAAGCTCGGATTAAGGTGATTTCAAGTGTTATTTGCAAGTTTCTTCGTTGGGGTAAGTTCCTAACCTAAATCCAAGTGATTATCCATGATCCTTCTATTAATTTATGTTTCTATTCATGATTTCTAAGTAGTGAAATAAGGGTTTCCATGGGAATGGGTTCTTTATGAGATTTATGAAATTGAGGATTATTTGTGGTTAGAACTTCATGATATCTAGGATATGAATTATCTAGACTATGGGTAATATGAATTCATGCTTAAATTCAATTTTGCCCTTGTGGGCTCGGGGCGACCTTTTTGGATTCATTTTGGGATCTGGACTAAAGTATAGCAATACGGCGATTCTTTGATTCGTTTTACCTCGTAGAGTTCTAATTTGATCATGTTGAGCTCAATTTCACAATAAAATTACCCTTTGACCTTTGGGGTCTGGGACAGGGTTTTGGGTTGACTTTTTGGACCTAAATCCTTTATATAGTAATATAGGTATCGTTAGACTCATATTATTATGTAGATACCGTATTTGAATAGATTGGGCTCGTTCTGAAACTCATAGGAAAGGAAAGGCCGCACATGACTCTTCGGCTTCGGATTCAAGTTGAGACTTACTAGACCCTTTATGTAGTGTTATGTGTTGGTTAATGTAGTTAAGGGGCGTAATGAGGAATTGGGGTCCCGTACTCGTGAGGTGACGAGCATATGTGCACGTACCGGTGTAATTGTATGGGTAACTAGAAGATGAAATAAATATGCGAAGTGACAGAGATTATGTGTTTATCCTTCGGGCCATGAAGATGGTGGATAAATCCATTAGGTTGGTATGATTGTTGTTTATTGGTTGAATACTTATGATTTGTGACTTGATTTGAATTCATCACTCGACATCCTGTCTAAACTATGAAAAAGACATATAAACTTGATATTGACTTGATATTATGCACTTGCATGATGTACGCATATCCATTCATATTTTCATAATGTTGTTGGCATATGATTGATGAAACGCAAAACAGGGGCCTAGGAGGCCGGATATGGGATATGGTACATGGACGGAGTGATGATGATATTATAGCCGAACAGCTGAGAACTGATGTGATTTGGGATATCTGGTATTCCGGATGGGTATATGGACCTCATGAGTCCCCTATGGATCACGTGAAACCTACTGCAGGAGCGTGTGTATACCAGTGCATATGGCCATCGCATTGCATATTATTCACTTGTATTTGCATGCATTCTTTTACATCGTATTCTGTTTATGTTTATTGACTTGATTTCATGTCATATGTGCTTAAAGGATAAAAAATGGGATCTTTACACTTATACTTGCCTTAACCAATGAAAAGACTGAATCTTTACAATTATACTTAGAAATAACGAACCTTAAAAACTGATTGAGTTGTGGATACCTTCTGTGTTTGTTGAATGCTTATAAACTGTGGATTTTTTAAACTAATAAAGCAAGAAGAGGATTATCGGAAGTACCAACCCTCGTCATCGCTATAGTTTAGGGTCGGCCAATGATGCTACTGGGTACACGTGCTTCCTGGAGTCACTCTACACTTGCTGCACCTTTTGTGTGCAGAGTTGGATCTGAGCGTGAGTAGTGGTCGGGATTCTGTAGATCATTGAGGCACGCTATTGGAGTCCAGGGTAAGCTGATAAGGGTCCCACGACATCGGACTTCACTCTTCTATTCACTTTCTGTCCTTCTTCATTTCAGACAGTTCTATATAGTATTTTTCAAACTTGTATTCCGGTAGTTGCCCATGTACTTGTGACTTCCAAGTTTTGGGAGATGTATTGACTTAGACTACTTATTGTCCTTATTATTATTAGACTTATTATGAGACTTATTGTGGTTGTTCTTTATTATTTCCGTAATTTACATATGTTTCTCGACTTAGACTTAATTTGGGAATTTGTGACGTGACAAATTTGGTATCACATCCCTAGGTTTAATTTTAGTAGAGTTTTGCAGATCGGTACTTTGACGTCTGTACCTATCTTCGAGGGGCTACAGGGCATTTAAGATATTTCACTTCTTTTATTCTTATCGTGCGTTCTTGACTTTATCGAATATTGAGTTTCTTGTTTCACTCGTCTCACACGAGGTGAGGATTAGATCGACCGTTGTTGGATAACGAGCACGCACCTTTCGAACACGAGCCGTTGTCGGCCGCCGTTCGAGGGCAAGGGTAGGGGCAAGAACGAGATAAAGTTCGAGTGGCGACACCAGCTTGAGGCCAAGCACCAGTGGCACCTCAAAGTCTTGCTAGGACAGCATCTCCGGAGCTGGATTTGATTGAGGTGGATGAGCCCGTTCATGCTGAAGAGATGGGACCAGGAGTATTCTACCGGCTACTTGTGATGGTTCAGAGACTAAGGCTGGAGGACACACTACTGATATTATGTTTGCTTCCAGATTTCAGACTCCAGGGCTAGGCCAGCACCTGCTGTGGTTCTTGATTCATAGGTATGCAGTGCCTGGCTTTGCTTCCCCCCAGCTACTCAGCCCACGATGTCTGTAGAAAAACAGAAGATGTTTGAGCATTTCAGGAAGATAGACCCCCCTAAGTATGATGAAGACCCCGAGGATGACGCGCATGAGTTTTTGATTAGTTGTCATGCAAAGTTGCACAACCTCCCGTTAGTGGAGTCTAGTGGTGTGGAGTACACCACTTTTCAGATGGTTGTCCCTGCCAAGCAGTGGTGGAGGTCGTTTGTTGAGGCTAGACCAGCAGAGCCCCCTCCTTTCACTTGGGCTTCGTTCACTCAGGCATTCTTGGAGAAGTTTGTACCTCGCAGTGTGAGAGAGAGAATGAGGGCTCAGTTCGAGGGGTTGCGCCAGGAGCGTATGTTTTGTGATAGAACATGAGACCCACTTCCACGCATTGTCTCGCCATGCCTTGATGATTTCCTGGTGAGGCTGAGAGGGTGAGGAGGTTCACTAATGGGTTGCTTTGTCCACTTCGTTTGATTGCAGCACACATGGTTACCACAGGGTCTTATTTCTAGTAGATTGTGGATGTGGTTCGAGAGGTTGAGTGTTACATCCCGCATTTTGTACGTCGGAAATTTTTAAGTTGTTTGCGACAAGTTAGGGACGAGGTTATTTTCCGACTTTGTTGCAAGACATAAGTGTTTTAGGATTTTATGGAATGGAATTATTAACAAAAAATTTGGGGGTTAAAAGTGGAATTTTGGAAATTAGTAGTTCATGAAAAAAAATAAGGCCACATGTAGTGTGGGCCATGGCTACTTGGAAGATTAATATTTGTAGAAATGGATGATTTATTAAGTCATTTTATCATGTTCATCTTTTGGAAATCTCTAGAATTTTGAAGAAATATTTGGAGGGAAAAGAGAGCACATGACCGGCCATGTGCTTGGCCATGTGCAAGGTCATGTGCTATAATAATATATATAAGTGTGGATGATGGCAAGAACAACACACTTCATCATTTTGTTCTAGAGAAATCAAGAAAAAGAATAAGAAAGAAGGAGAGAGTGCAGTCGGCCAAGGCTGGCCGAACTGCTGCCCTCTTGTTTGGCCATGGAAAATATTTTCTTCATGTTTTCTTACTAATTGAAGGGCTCTCGTCGACGTGGCGTGGTTGTTAGAACAAGAAAATCATCCGTTGGTGTTATGGCTATTTCTAGCCGAGAGAGTGAATTGGAGGGAAAGGTATGATTCTATCTCATTTTTCATATGTTATGAGTGATTTGTGTATGTTATGAAGCATGAAAGTGAATGAAAATCATGAAAGTAGGGATGATGGAGTGTAGCCGTGGGTGAGCATGTGAGGCCGTGTGGTGTGTGGTTGTGTTGGAGTGAAGAATTAATTGTATGTAGCTTGTTTGTGTGTTGTTGTAATGCATAGAAAATGAATGAAACTCATGGAATGTTGAATGTTGTGTTGTGGCCGAATATGGGCTGAATTGGTATAGGTATGTTGAACTAATTTTATGTTGCATTTTGGTGGTTGTTCATTGCGGATTATGTAGTGAAAATGAAGGTTTAACGACTTATGTTGGTGTTGCAATTGTTGCGGGCTGTTTTGGAAGTTAATATGGTTCTAATATGTTCTCTTATACTTATGAAGTTAGTGTGGAAATGTATGGAATTGTTGACATAGAGAGAATGGAAAGAAAGAAACGCATTATTGTTGTATTCATTAAGTTGAAAGATTTGGTCGCATAGCATGTTGTTGAATTGTCTTGAAATATGGCGCGAATTGCCTAGAATGCGTTATGAATTGATTATGGATGTTGTCATTATGATTGTTAGGTTGGTTGTTGTTGATATGGGCAGCCATAATTCTCGGGATGGTGTATTTACGAGGAGATGCTGCCCAAATTTTTGTAGACAAGTGAAGAATGGAAGAGTTGAAGGCAAAAGGTCTACTATTGACAATTGGTAAACATGACCATTTGCAAATTCTGAAACGGGATTCGAGATCGAGCATAAGACGTCCGAAAGGTATGTGAAGCTATCCCTCTCCTTCTTTTGGCATGTCCTAGGTATACTAGGCTTGAATTTGAGCCTCGGGGGTTATTCTTTTGAAATTCGATTCATTGAGCACTATTCATTCGATAGAATGCTTATATCTTGTTGGAAAATGCCCAAACGTCCGTAACTTGCGGAATGTAATCGAATTGTCTTGAAACTACCATAAATGGCTCCATTAAGCGATATTTTATAAACTTTTCAAAACCACTCCGAAGGAGTGTGATATTTTATAAACTCTCTTCTAAAACCACTCCGAAGGGTGTGATATATTATTTTCTAAAGCTTTCTTAAAACCACTCCCCAAGATGTGTGATATATTATTTTCTAAGGCTTTTTCTAAAACCACTCCGAGGGTGCGTACAAAACCACTCCGATGGGGGGTGTGAGATTTTATTATTTAAACTTTTCAAAACCACTCCGGAAAGGGTGCGATATCTAATATTATTATTATCATTATGCCCGAGGGATTAGTAGTATGTCACGAGTGGCGTGCCCGTAGCGTATTCGCGAGTGGCATGCCCGGGGGCTGGATGCGGGGCCGCATGTCCGATGGGGCCGGATAGACGTATGTCGGACGGCATGCCCGAAGGGGCCACATTATTATGCGGAGCGCAATGCCCGGCGGGGCTATCATCATTATTATGCGCGGCAATGCCCGAAGGGGCTATCATCATTACTATGCGGAAGCGGCAATGCCCAAGGGGCTATCATTATTATTATGCCGGAAGCGGCAACACCAATTACTATTATTATTATTACTAATATTATTATTATCATTATTATTATTATTAACATTATTAACATCATTATTATTGCGTAAGCGGCCGTCCGGCGGACTATTTCATTAGTATGTCGGAGGCGACACACGGGTTAGGTTGCATCCTTTGCTTAAGGAACGTGTGTTCATTTGTATTATTTACTTAAGGATTGTTCTAGGACCCCATGTATACATTTATATTTCCTCCCGTGGTGGACAGCTTGATTGTGATTTCTTTTCTTCTAAATTGAGCGGTGATTGTTATTTGTAATCGCTTTACATACTCGGTACATATCCGTCGACCTCCTTCTTCGGGGGCTGCGTTTCATGCCACGCATTACACCCCGGATGAAGAGAAGACTTGCTAGAAGTTGTTCCGAGTGTGGTTCGGAGTGTTGCCGAGTCAAAGTGTTCGTGTCATGGTTTTTAGTATATGTTAGAGACTTTGCAGACAGTGTCCTGTGGATAGTGCGTCGGGAAGTGCGAATAGATTGTAAATGTTAAAAGAGTTTGTATTTCCAGCTAATGATTGTTGTTTGAAAAGTTCCATGTTTTAAGAAATTTTCGAAATGGCAGGTTTTATTACGTGAATGTTTAAGGGTTCGCTCGACTCTGAGGAGGGTCGGGTGCCCATCACACCCTAGTAAGATCGGGGTGTGACATTGAGTTTATTAGGCATGAGGACTATGAGGAGCGGGTGATCACGAGGTCCCATTTTGGCACTCACGTGGGTACCGCATCTGGAGGTAAAGGACATTTTGGTGGAGGTCAACACTGTCTGATTATCAAGCCTGTTATTGCAGCCATGCCAATATCTGAGAGACGATAGTCATCGCGTACTTCTTATGGTTCCGGACAGTTTTCCCAGAGTTCTTACAGACCATCTAGTCGTGGTGGACATTCAGGTGCCAGTTCTTCTTCTCAGCGAGCCACAATTCACAGGGGATGTTTTGAGTGTGGAGACATTGGGCATTTCAAGAGGGATTGTCTCAAACTTAGGCGTGGTGGTCAGCATCAGAGTTCCTAGACTCTCGTGCCTAGGATAGATGCACAACTGACTGGAGGTGGTACTTAGAGTAGTAGAGGTGGTTCTCAGGCAGCTAGAGGTGGTACTCAGCCCGACCGAGGTAGTGGCCATGGGGGTATTCAGACTTTGGGTGATCCTGTTCATTTCTATACTTTTTCGGGCAGACCTGCGGTAGAGGCCTCCGATGTAGCTATCACATGTATTCATTCAGTTTTCCATCATTCCGCTATGGTATTATTTGATCTAGGCTCTACCTATTCTTATGTGTCTGCCTACATTGCTTCGAGTTTGGATATGATGTGTGATTCCATAGACTTGCCCATTCATGTTTCTACGCCTGTTGGGGATTCTGTAGTGGTAGACCGAGTGTATAAGTGTTGTCTAGTTACCCTGATGGGGTATGGTACCCAGTTAGATTTAAAAGTCTTGGAAATGGTAGATTTTGACGTTATTCTTGGGATGGATTGGTTATCTCCGTATCACGCGATCTTAAACTGTCATTCCAAGACAGTTACTGTAACATTCTATACTTTTGGGATAAGGTTTGACTCGTAATATGGTGATATAATGGAACCAAGATGTAGGAAGTGTTTTGAAACCTAATAAAGTCATAAGAAGAGTCTTAGGACAAACAAAGTTAGAAGCTACTCTACGGAGCATGTTTTCAAGTGAATTTGCACAAGGCCTCACTTTAAGCTAGAATAAACCCCTTATTAATTAGGAATTTGGGGAAACTTCCTTAACTAAGTTGTAGGCCTTTGAAATACCTTTCTATCCACATATTGTGGAGGTCAAATGTACATCTGTACAAAAAGTTATGGCCGTTTTACTGAACAATGACAGAGCAGTCCACCGGACAAGTGTCTGAGACGCAGAGTGGGAAATACGATGCATATGGCCACCTGTGATGCATTTCCCAACGCATTTGGGACAAATTTTCTGTCTCGAAGTTTCCAACATTCTGTTTCAAAAGTATGTTATCATCTGCGACCGCATATGCCAACGCAGACGCCCAAGGTTCATTAAAGTCGTGTTTTTTGAATTTTTATTCCATTTTTCAGTTCTCCAAGCCCTAGCACGACTTTTCTCTCCTCCCTCATCCTTCTACATTAATGTAAGTCTCTCCCATGTATTTCCAAATAATTCTAACACACAAACATGGATTCTTAACAAGATTCAACAATACAATCTCAGGGTTTTCAAGAAAACACTTCTCAAGGTTTCAAGTTCAGATTCTTGGGGTTCTTCTTCAAAGGTTCAAACTTTTCCTTCAAAGTTTTAGAGCAACTAAGGTATGTAGGGCTTTTATCCACGTGTAGGAACATCATTGTTCTTCCCCACGCCATGTATAATCCATGAAACACATTTTTCTCCTCAGAATTAAGAAAAATTATATCTCAATTCACGATGAACCCTAGGTGCAAGATTATATATATGTATACCATCATGTTCAACCATGTTTTCATTATTTGATTCATGAATTTCATTTTGGTTTCCATGAATCCGTATGTAATCCATGAACACCTATGCTTTGAATCCCATGGGTTCTCAGAATCAAGATTATTCCGTTCCACAGATTATACATTTTTTCATGTTTCATACAAGTTACATTATATATCTATATACATGTTAGATTATAATACAAATCATGTTTACAAGTCATGCTTACAAGTCATGTTATACAAACCATGGGCTCAAATGCCGCCTATATTCATGTTTATGCTTTGGGAGTAGTACAGATTGCTGAGAAGGCTCAGACAGCCTGAAACGACGTATGCCAGCATAGGGTAAGGGTCGATCCGCCCAGTTAGGATGACACCTTCAAACAATTGATTGGATCCCTTCATGTCATGCTCATATCTCATACCCTGGCAAGGTGTAGGATTACTCTGCTAGTCGGGCCAGTTACCAGACTCCACGTGCTCGCGTGTTGACTTCATATTGTCAGTTATACTAAGGCTCTCTCTCTCTCTCTCTCTCTCTCTCTATATATATATATATATATATGTGTGTGTGTGTGTGTGTGTGTGTGTGTGTGTGTGTGTGTGTGTGTGTGTGCGCGCGCGCGCGCGCGCAATTGTTTTACTCATATTAAATTATACTCATGTTCCTGTTCAGTTTACAGTTTCAGTTTCAGCTCTATTATTTCATGTGCCATGTTTATTCATTCAGTTGCTTTACATACCAGTACAATTCAAATGTACTGGCATCCCTTTTGTCCGGGGCCTGCATTTCACAGTGTAGGCATTGATTTATAGGACAACGGATCTGCTCATTAGGACATCATCGTATCAGCTATTTAGTGAGCCCTACTTCCTTTGGGGCGTTGTCTTACTTTTTAGTAGTCGTGTCATGTTAGACAGTTAGGTACGCCGGGGCCTTGTCCCAACATCAGTTCAGTATTTCAAACTCATGTCAGAGGTTTCATAGACTAGTTACTGTGTCATGTTCAGTAGTCAATTATGTTTAGTCTTGTGGGCTACACTATCATGTTTTCAGATTACTTCTGTACTCATGTTTTAAAAGTATTTTCAGTATTATTATGATATCACATGCTTTATTCAAACTTTTCATGTTTTAACTTATATTCCATGTCAGTACACGTCCCTTGTTGATTCAGCAAGCCATGTGGTTTGCTCGGTCACATGCAGTTAGGCACCGAGTGTCGTGTTACGTCCAGACCATGGTTCGGGCCGTGACAATTACTTTAGCCATGTCAAGTATTCCTAGATTGGAGTGAAACGGTGCTCTTAGTCAGCATTTTTTATTTTGAATATACATCTTACTACATCTCCTTACCAGACAACAATATGTGAAATATTTAATGAAATATGATTAACTGTTGTTCTCAAACATGCTCAATTGCACTGCTAGACTCGATTTTGTTAATACCTAGAGAATATTTTATTATGAACTAGTTATAAAAAAGAAAAGAAAATCTGATTATGTAGTTTAGCACTTGCAAATTACTTTAATACTTAAATGAATAATTTTGCCTGGTATATGCAAGTCATTTTATAGCAATAGCTAAGGTTCTATAAAGTATGTGAAAATTTTAAATAGAGGGTCATGTTACCATTCTCAAAGCATTTTTGGTGATTGTTTTTCCCCCAGTACTATCAGTATAAGGCAACAAGTTTTGTTGTTAGCAGCATTGATATGAGAAAATCTGATTTCTTCTATTTTACTTGTAGAATAAAATATCGGAGCATCTATCTCAAGATCAAGAACGTGCTTCCACTTTAGGTGTTTCTTTGAAGATATTGGCTCATCCTAATGGCGCCATTAGAAAATTATATGGAGCTGAAAATTCTGTTCGTGTGCGTGGTTTTGGTGGCAATATTTGCCCCTCAATTGCTTTTGGAATGCCTGGACATTCAATTAGTCATGCGAATTTTGATGGTTCTAGTAATATGTCCATCAACGTGTTGAAGACCTGGAGAAACATGTAGAAATCTTGAAAGAGAAGCTGACAGGATATGAAGAGACCAAGGAAAAGATTGAGGAGACCAAGGAACAACTTGTGGAGACCAAGGAACGGCTTGCGCAAAATGAGAGCCACTTGGCAACTCTTCAAAGTTTTTTACAAGATAAATTTGGTAGTGAGTTACCTAGTTTCAACCTAGAATCTGCTTAGCCTTTTGTGCATAGTATATTTTTGAACCACTATTTATGTGGTGTACCTCTACTTTTTGCTTTCCATTACACTAACAATTGTGGTATTTTTTTGTATATTTAAGGCTTGAAACATATGTTTTGTTAGTATATATATATATATATATATATATATATATATATATATATATATATATAAGTAGAACATTGAAACTTTGATATTTATAGCAATGATTTGTGTATTATGGTCAGTGTATTAATGAATGCCTATCATTATGTATTGATACTAGGAAAATGCAGGGAAATAATTATATTTTTTTAAAGAATAAAATTGTGCCCATTTGTCACGGTTAAACTGTGGCTAAATAATATGATGAATTTGTGAACTAATTACCTTAAGTTAGCCACGGTTCTCGCATGGCTCATTAAAAATTTCAAATATAATTCTTTTTCTGTAGTCAAATTTACCCACGTTTCGATCGTGGCTATATGATATCAAATTGTAGCTAAATAAAAGTTGCCACGGACTCTAAAATCGTGGATAAATTACTAGAAACGCCACGTATGGGCATGCTTGCGACCTAGCTAACCGACCCCGCCGAAGTGGTGCTAGCCACGATTAAGGTACCCTTTAGCCACGGTTTTGCGCGTGGCTATTGCCTGCGTTTTTTGTAGTAATTGTTGGTTATGGTAAATATGGATTTATTTTGGAAGGCATATTTTTTTGAAGTGACGCGCACAGTTTGTAGAAAATTTAAAAAATTCATCCATTCACGACTTTAGTACATTGATAATCAAATTTCAACTTCTAATATATATTAATAATGTAGATATTAATCAGAATACGTGAAGTTGATATTCAAAAAACCGACAATAGTTTTTCGTTTGTATAACCTTGAGTGTCATTGGGTTGACGCGCACATTTCTCTACAGCTCTTTACTTCACCCATGAATCTATAACGCCGTCATTGCGCCACATCGCTTCTGTTACACCCCGTAGTTTTCAATGTCGTGATTCGTTATGTGTTGGTTGTTTTAAGTAGGGATATTGGAGTTACCTCCAAGGATATACGAGATTATATGCGCTTATCTTATGGTTATGAGGGTTTAAGTTCATATAATAAGCTACGGAAGGATTGGAGGACAACTGAATCAAGGAAATTAAGTTTGTTGGACTTTGGAGAAAATATGAGGGGCAATTTTGGTCCAACTTAGATAAAAAATATCTTTTAGTATATGAGGAGTTTTGGAGCAAAGCAAAAGCCTAAATTGAAGTTCATGAAGTCTAGTTTCCAATGCAACAAACCGCTTGTAGATAGGACATCGAAGGAGAGAGTTATGAACATTACAAGTTAGGCCGCCAGAGCAGAAATTAACCCTTCGGGAACGCGACCCAAGGCCGCGAACGCGAAGGGCAAATTCTAGGTCGGTGGAAACTGACTCTAGAACCTTATAAAAGGGGATTTACCCCTCATTTTTCATCTAACACACCCCTAATACTCTCCCACATCCTCTGGAATATTTCCCCAACTTCCGTCCATCAAATTTTAACGCAAAAAAGTGAAATCCCGGAATTCAGGTTCGGATAACGTACACTTGTGATTATAGTATCGTATTGCAGTGAATTTTGGCTTGAAATCAAGGCGAATATTGAAGATATTACTGATCTAGCAAGGATAAGGTATAAATCTCTCCTTATTAATATTAATTTCGGTTTATTTGCGGAGATGAAGTTATTAAATAGTCGCATTACAAGTTAGTTGAGAAATTTGGAAAACAACGTGTGGGATGTTTTAGGGAGTATATTGATATTGATAATGATGTTGTTGATGTTGGTATTGGTATTGTTGTTGTCGGTTCTTGGTATTGTAAATTCGGGCTAGGGATATAAACAGGTGAGATGCTGCCCGAATTTCGGCAGATTCAAAAAGGATTTCATTTGAAGGCTTAAGACAAGTATATGACAATAAGCCTAATAATAGTATGACTGATTTTATATGTAGATTGCGAGACCGGAAGTAGGTTGGAAAGTCGAGAAGTGAACTTCCAGATATGTTAAGGCTATTCCTCTTTCTTTTTAAAGGCATGATTCTTTTCCTATGAACGCATACACGACTTCCATAAGACCCTTATTTTCGAAAATACTAGCAGTTCATGATTCTCAAAATCCTTATGGATGCTAAAGACAATGTTTTCTATAATGACCATAATGATGATTATGATGATCCCATTTGGAGATTCCAAAGTTATGATTTTAATGTCATTATGAGATTCTTAAATTTGGTTTCAAGATTATTGATTGTATTTGTTGATGTTGATATCATCTTATGATTTTGTTCCTTCAAGGTGAGATGTATGCATGATGATAATTCCATAATGAAAATCGGAGGTTACCGACCTTACGTCACTCCGATGTATTTATAACTTTTATTTGGCTCTCATATGCATATATATATATATATATATATATATATATATATATATATATATATATATATATATATATATATATATATATATGGAGCCGCGCTATAGTCGGCCGGGTACGACACTATTGTGCAACCACTGATCAGTTGGTGTTACACACCGAATCCCGAAAGGGCCAGGTACGTCACACACCGAGTCCCAAAAGGGCCGGGTACGTTACACACCTAGTCCTGAAAAGGCCGGGTACGTTATGATGGTGATATTATATATACGTATGTATGAAAAAGTTTTTTTTTTTTAAAGCTAAGCATGCATAACATCCGCCTTATGAGGCATCCAAATGTACAGGTTATCTCTCTTATTCCATATTACCTTTCATATCTATATTATGTTGTTATTCATGCCTTACATACTCAGTACATTGCTCGTACTGGCGTCCTTTTTTTATGGACGCCGTGTTCATGCCCGCAGTTCGAGTAGTCGTACCAGCCCGGTTAGCGATAGGATATCCACTCAGCTGCAGTCAGTGCGCTCCACTTGGTTCGGAGCTGCAGTTTCTTTTGGTATGCCATTTTGATTTGTACATATGAGTATGATGAGGCCTTGTCCCGTCCTCTCTACAGTTTATGTTCCATAGAGGTCTGTAGACAGTTGTACGTAGTTAGGAAGTTATGTAGTCTTGTCGGCTCTTATTTTTGTCATACAACATATGTAGCGGCCTAGCCGGCTTGCACCGGTATCTTCTGCACATATATGTATACGTTGGTTGAAGTTCTTGGTGCAGAGTTGGTTATGTTGTTATTACAGAAGTGTATAATTCAGATAAAAGTCATAAATGGGCCACCATAATGTTCAGTGAGTTTGAGGTACGAAGGTAGAAGTGCTTGATCCGAAGAGGTCTGGCACTCGTCATGACTCCTCAGTCTGGGGCGTGACAGCGTTAATCTCTTTAAGCGCCGAAACCAATCGGAGCAGAGCGGTGCAAGGGAGGTCAATTGAACCCCCTCCGTAGAAAAATTATACTATATAGAGAGGGTAAAAATGATTTTTTCGCATATGTATAAGTTGTTGAATCTGCTTGGCATAAGAACTTTTTTTTTTTTTTTTAATATTCTTACTTGAATTTTTGGATTCGCCACTGGCCGAAACAATGGCTTTCTATAAAATTATATTTTGTTTTCCTCCCATGCAAGTGAGAATTTCCTTTTTCCTTTGCACATCATTGTTTAAAACGCACACTTCTCTAAAGTTCACGATACACTCATGAAGCTATAGCCCTTGCTTCACATCACTTCATTGCTTTAACCGGCAAAGCTATATCTTTTAACAAAACTGTATTTGCCAGCGTTTTCAGAGGCGTTTTTTGGGCGAGTCCTGGGGCGGGGTGTAGCAAAAATGCTCCGGGCTCAAATGAAATGCATAGATCCATAGGGCGTACGCCCGAGAATTTAGGTGTAAGCCTCGGGGCGCAAAAGCGTAAGTCCTGGGTGTAAAAGCATATGCCCCAGCGTAAAATTTGATATTTGTTGTGTTAAAAGTATTTTTGCTATAAATCATGTCTTCTTATAATTGGTGTAATAATATTTATACTTTATGCTATCATATTTTCATGTTGTAGTAATTTTTTCTAAAATATATAAATAAATAAATAAATAAATAAACTCTTATGTAAAATAACATTGCCATAAATAATTTTTTAGATGATTATGCTTGAAATTGATAGATGTGGAGATCAATGATGAAGTGGACGATGATATCATTTTAAAGATCATTTATGCTGTTATCATTTTTTTTTTGTGTTGTTACCTTTCTCAAAATAGTTATAATATATTTTTCTATATTATTGGTGATTTATTTGCATAATTTTAATGAAATTTTACTTTTACTTATTTTCTTGGTAGTGAAATATAAAATTTAAGATACATGAGATTTATGCCCCGTAGATCCGTGGGATTTACACCCTGTGTCTCCGCGCTTACGATTTGCCCCATGCTGCGTAAAATGCCTCGTCTTGTGCATCCGCTTCTTAAAAAAATGGTATTTGCCCGTCCTCTAATGCAAGTGTGAACTTCCTTAATTTGTACATCAGCTTTTTTGGTTTACCCCTTTTCTCTTGCCGAATAATTAACTTGAGATTTATCTGCACTTCAATGTGGTAATAAAAGCGGCAGGAAGTTGCCTTCTTGTGATAAAAGAGTATTGAGATCATACAGCAGGTTTCCTTAGAAGTTTGAATTCTTTGCTATTTAGATTCCAGTTTGGGTTTGGCCTATAGTTCAATGAGATGATGAGTCTGACTTGTTTGTAAATCAAAAAATAAACCTTTCTTCTAATTCTATTATTATCCAAATGCATGATACATATACCAATTTGTATTCCACCACATTTAAATCTCAAAGACAACTGCAAACCAGTGTGCATATAGCCATTACGTATACTAGTTGATCTGTTTACTTGAATAAATAATAATAACGCAGACCGTTAGAGATGCAATCTCAAAATATAAGAGTTGTGCTGACCATAAGCAATGTAGCTATAACATTGAACCTGCTTTCACTCATTGGGAAGCAAGAATGAAGGTACTAACGATGACAGAAGCACAATTAGCTACAAGTCTAGTTCCACTTACGATTCACATGACTAGAACGCCCAACCTAGCGGTTGGGGATGGAGGTGCTCTACAAACTAAGCAAGCCTCGTTGTCAACTATAAACTGTCTTCAAAATTGCTAGCCCTGGCGAGAAACTTCTAAACAAAAACAAAATTACAATGGTAGAACTAAGCAACTATCTACCTTGTGGATTCACAATTTGTGAGAAGGCAGCCTCCGTGCTGTGATCCTCTGACTCCTGACCTTCTCCGCCTTCTTCTTCAATGCTTAACAGTTCCGTATGCATAGCATAAGCATCGTTCGCTTTCTGTTCTGCCACCACTTTTGGTCCATCAGGATTACTTTGCAACTGAAGGCAGTACTCAAGATTCCACAGCACTGAACCCATTGAAGGACGATCGGTTCCATGATCAGACAAGCAATTTACTGCTGTATCAACAAATTGCTTCAAACATTCTTGAATAATCTCCCCCTTAATATGTGGATCGACAATTTCCTTGGTAGTATTTCTCCTATGGCAGTGTAATGCCCAATCCGCTAGACTAACTTGTTCCTTCGGAAGACTAGGATTTAGAGCTGGCCTTCCAGAGATTACTTCAAAAAGGACAACCCCAAAAGAGTACACATCAGACTTTTCTGTCAGTTGCTGTCTTCTGAAATACTCTGGATCCAAGTATCCAAAACTGCCTTTTACCATTGTACTAACATGAGTTTGATGGAGATTAGGTCCCGTTTTCGAGAGCCCGAAATCAGAAACCTTTGCTACCCATTTGTCATCCAACAAAATGTTTGTGGTTTTCACATCCCTATGGATGATAGTGTACCTTGCACCAGTGTGAAGATAGTGAAGACCTCTGGCTGCACCAATACAAATATCCAATCTTTGCTTCCATGATAAAGGTGGCTTGTTGTGCTTGTACAGGTGCTCTCTCAATGTCCCATTAGCCATATAATCATAGACTAATATCATCTCTCCATTGTCTTCACAAGCCCCAATCAATGAGACCAAATGCCTATGTCTAAGTTTTGAGAGCAAATCTATCTCGGTTTGGAACTCATGAAGACCTTGTTCGGAAGAAGGGTTTGCTCTTTTAATAGCAACGATAGTCCCTCCGTCAATCTCTCCTCTATAGACTTTACCAAATCCTCCAACTCCAATAACTCGTGACTCGTCGAAATTCTTGGTACCATGTTTTATCTCATCAAAGCTGAAGCGCCTACAAAGTCCTCCACCCATGTTGGAAATGTGACTGCTTCTACTGCTCTTGCCTGAGATAGTTGTTCTAGTTTCTGTAGTCCTAGAACTGCTATAAATTGGTAACCAACCACCTCTGCTAGACTTATTCCCTCCGTTGCTCATATTCTTCCTGCGCTTCACAAATGCAAGTACACCGAGAACAATACCAAAGCCAGCTGCCATTCCTACAACTGAACCAGCTATTATGCCTTTCTTACTAGTTTTGTTTGATGCAAATGATGGTTTTGGCTGAGAATCAGTGGCTAGAACTGGTGGCGGTGATGGCACAGGATTGGGCCCCGCTAAATTCCCCGTTGTATCGTTGATCTTAAAAATTTCTAATCCGTTGAGGATTACATCGTAAAACTGGGCTCTCGTCTTATCAGAAGGATGTAAAGCCACCCACATTTCTTGATCATCACCAGGTTGAGCTGTTGCATATATTACAAAGTCCTTATATGCAGGCACAGCTTGGGCAGCATAAAATGCAATCAAATCAACATCTTCTAAAGCAGTCTGATTATTAATATATATGTTGAACACCCTCTGATTCATCCTTTTCATTTCAAAATCACAGAAATGTAACCGCACAAGATAAGTAAAATTTGCATCAATTTGGAAGATCCAAGTGAGATTATAATTCCTATTAACATCTGGATTCGGCCCCATGGATCGTGCTGTCCTATAAACATCCACCGGAGCAATGTATTCCGGTAAATTAGAAGGATATGCAATTTTGAGACTGTTATTAGCTACAGATGTGATACCAAAGGATGCACCAAACAAATATGGGGCGTCATCATACCATATTCTTCCCAGGCCCGAGTCATTACCTGCTGGAATATACTGTCCACCGATGTTTAACCTGAACATGGTTTGCATAGAAGAAGCTTGTGTATCCGTAGTCTGATCTGTGAACCCCACCATAGGCGCCGCTTGAAAGATTTCAGGCATTGAAACAATCTCAATTCCATTGATAAAGGCAAAAGCATCCTTGTATACAGATGAAGGGCTAAAGGTGATGTTAAGGGTGCTAGTTTGGAGAGGGACAAGAGTGAATTCCCTTATGATATAAGCTTGTGTTAGTGCCTGTGCTATGATTGAGGCACTGAAGTTGTTGAGAAGAGTAAACTCCCCAACGGTTACAGAAAAGAATGAACTGGAACAGTTGAAATTGTCATAAGAAGAAGGATAAAAATGAAGTCTGATCCAATGGCGAGATTTAGGAGAAATAGGGAACGTATACGCGGTTTGTGTCTTGAAAATCCTAGCAGTCATGTAAGGAATATCAGAAGTCAATGAAGGATCTTGGTATTTAGCTTTAGATGTGATTGAATTACTAGAAGAAGAAGAGGGAAGATATGTGGAATCTGAACTCCAGATCCTGCCATCTGCGTCTGTGGCATTATTTATAGCCCCACAAGCCAAAACAAATGAATAAGAATTTGTGTCATTTTTAGATGAATTCACCTTGCTTAGGATGGAACAAAATGTGGTTACTATAACCAGAAAATTTACACAAGTGCAAAGTTTCATTGCTGCTTCTCATGTATAGGCAATAGATATCAATAAGAACGAAAGACATATGATGGCACTATTAGCCATTAAGCTTAACAAGGTCTCTCACCTTTAATGCATTTCATCCATAGACAAGGGATAAATAGCAAAGAAAATGGAGATCAAAGATAAGAAGTTTCAATATGAGATTTTTTATTTTCCAATGGATTTTACAGAGTTCCTTTTTTTTCTTTCTTGCTATGTGTTTTTCCTTGAATGAGTATTAGGATTGAGAAACGTTAGATACGGTAAGTTAGTGGTAAGGGAAGTTTTGGTAACGTCTAGTACCTCTTTTCCCTCTGTATTCATTGATCTATTAAATAGGGGCCATTAAATATTATTAATATTGAGTCAATGTTCATAGGCACAGGTTATGTGAGACATTTTTATTGTTTGACAGGTTAATTTGTGACCCACTTGTTTAATTAATAAAAGAAAAAGAAACGCAATGCAAAACTATTCCAAATTAAAGCACCAAAATATCGACATGTATGCATAATTCGATACGTGAATAGCAAAGCTATTTCTGCTTTTTACAAAATGAGATAGTGTAAAATTTTCGTTTAAAGATTGATAAAAAAATTTCTTATCTTAAAGTTATTTATATTTGAAGTGATTTGTTTCCCAATATGGAGAATTTATTTGGAATCGAGTCATCATATAAAGCTTTACAGAATAACGAATTCCTATTAATTAATTAATTTATTATATACATAGAGTTTATCAAAAAGAACAAAACTTAAAAAGAATGACCATCAAAGTTGTGATGGGGGGTAAGCAATCTCTATCCTTAATTAGATGTTCTGAATTCGTGCATTGGGAATATAATTGTCTTTGATAGTGATTGTTTTATCTTTTGAATTTTTTTTGTGTAAATCCGAATTAATCAAAGCCCCAAATGAGTACCAAACAATAAGTGGGAAGCTAAAAATAAAAAATAATAAAATAATAAAAAAGGAGCAAGAAAACAACTTATTCAATTGGCTTGAATATTTTCTTACATGTAGATTGCTGCCTTTCCAAATTGGACATCCTTTCGCCCTAACTTTTTCCAAACTAATATAAGCTACCTCTTTCCACTTCTAAACATTTCCCAAATTGTACCACCAACTCATTAACAAGTTCTAAATATTTTTCTACCATTACTAAAAATATAGGAATTAGCGACGGACAAATTTATATAGTTAAACAACAAAATTCGTTGCTAATTTTATTTAATTACAGATTAGCGACGGATTATCAAAAAATTATGTTAGTTACGAGCAATTTAACGATGAGTTAGCGATGAAGTTCGTAGTTAATTCTTGTTCTTTTTAGTCTAACCTTGTGTGGCACCCATATACATTAAGACCAATAAATTACACTACTAAACCGTACATAGCACAAAGTAAGTTAAGAAACTTTACGAGACTTTACATGTATCATCTGCTATATCAATAAAGATACACATAAACATATCAATAATCTCTTTAATTTAAATTTTATTAAATCAAGTAAATAATTATTGAATAAATATTATGCTATTAAACGCATGATTAATAGTATGTATTTCAACTCGCCCATGTATGTTGTGAAAACTCACTCTGACTTGCTCTTTTCTACACTAATTTCTTTTAGGGAGATAATATAAAAATGAGCATCAGCATCAGTTAATAGGATAAAAAGTGACACAAATTCCTTAGTAAACAAAAACGAATCTCAAACAATATTTACTAATATGGTACCAAAGATACCCACTAATGACTTTGTCATTTTCCTAAGCTAATAATCCTTTTCACAAGATAGGCATCTTTCACATCATTATATTGTGCGTCTCAAAATTAAAGTTTTTCCCACAAGGAAAAGTAAATGGCTATTCCTAATTTTTCTTTCTTGCCACTTCTTGCACTGCCACTTCTCTACTGGGCTTTCAACTTGCCAAAGAACACAAAGCTTGTGTTTTATGTCCATGATTATTTAAGTGGACATGACACATCTGCAATCACTGTGGCAGGTAAAGATGGTCCACAAACAAGTGTTCTTCATTTTGGGACTGTGGTTGCAGTGGATGATCCAGTAACTGAAGGTCCAGATCCAAAGTCCAAATTAATTGGTAGAGCCCAAGGCATGTACATAAATTCACAATTAGATGGCAAAGGACTACACTTAATGTTCTCTGTTATTTTTACTGGTGGGGAATTTAAAGGGAGTACTTTGGAGATTCAAGGTGCTGATCTTTTTGCAATGAAAGAAAGGGAATTCTCAATTGTTTCAGGGACTGGCTATTTTAGATTTGTGAGGGGTTATGGTATAATGACAACTGAGTTTATTGATATTCCTAATTTGAAAGCCATTCTTAAGCTTGATGTTACTGTCAAGCACTACTGATTTTTGGCTTTTTCTTCTTTATATTGAAGTCTTGGATGTATTATACCACTCTAATTCCTAGAATTAAATTTAATGGTAGTACTTTTCTACTTATCGAAGGACTAGCTAGTTGTTGCAAACTGTGACATGATTAATTCTATTTAATTGGATAAAGTGAGTTCATATTTCCCTACTTTTTATTAAGTTTTACTTATTAATTTTTGGCCACAAGACTTAGGTGACTGCTGAGAATAGAAGCCTATGTAGGACTTCAGCCAAGGAGGCATGGGTTAACAGTTACCACTACCAAACGCAAGAGACAACAATTTCTAACAAAAATTAGGTTGACATGGTCAGGGGGCTAATTGGTGAAATAAAATACTCAGGGGGCTAATTTCGTGAAATAAAATACTCAGGAGGCTATGGTGATTTAGGCATGAGCTGATTGTGTTGCAAAATTTTGAAATAGAAGTTCTGTTGGTATGTTAAGGGAGCTCATTATAGAATCTGTTCCCTATGAATTTTGAAATTGCTCTTTGTAACTGCAGAGGCGGAGTTAGGATTTGAAGTATATGGGTTCGGGATTCTAGTTCTTTTAAGTTAATAGATTCTAAATTAATAATTTACATATAATTTATGAATTTTTAATGAATTTTTAAAGACAAATATAGAGTTTGAACTAAAGTTATTGAGTTCGGCCGAACCAGTAAGTCATACTCTAGCTCCGCACTTATTTGTAAGACTTCCAAGTAGATAGAAAAATGTAGTTAGTATTTAGCTATTGAATAGTCATTAATTTGGCATGCTAACGACTTTCAATAGACAGATACTTTACCATTATATCCGCGTAAAGAGATCTCGCCAACAATTTCCTCCCAATTCATCTTAACTGAAAATATTTAGTTGCATTTGGTACTTATGTTAAATTAAACAATTTAACCATAAAAGTCATAAATTAAACTGAGAATACATATTGTTTTACTATGATTAAATGATAAGAAGTTTGCATGATAAAATAGTTCCTGAAATCAACTTTTTGTGATTGGCTGCTTCCGATTAAGCGGAGCCTCTGTTAGACTATAGACATGGAAGGCATTTTGAGACCGTTGTCTTTTATAGCCTCATGGTACATCTGAGAAAGGTAACGTCGAAGATGAGTTGCATCATGATAAAAAGTGGAGAAATGTAAACAAAGGAGAACTAAATTTTTTTATGGAAAATCAGACAAGTTCCTTTTGTTTTCTCCCTGGTCCCTATCTAAATCCACTCATCGGAAAATGACTTAATTAAAGCTGTGGTGGATCTATTACAGCCAAGCAGTCTTCCTAGGCAGTGTAATGATATAAGGGTCATTATAACAAACAAACAAAAAAAGCAACACAATTACGAGACATTTTGGTCAATGTGGCCCAGTTGAGTTTCTTAACAATACTTCTCTAATTCACTGCAAGATACTTGAACAGTTTTACTCAATGGGGGGAGCCGACCAGCATACTCTCACAGGCATGGGTAGGATGGTATTCTTGATGCAAGCTGGAAATTCATGCCTTTATTAAGTATCTAAAATATACTACCTTCCTCCCATATTAGTTGACCACATTATTATAAATATCTGTCCAAAATTACTTGTCCATTTACAAAATCAAGATAGAATTGATTAAGTTTTTCCTACTTTGCCCTTAACGTTAATTGTTTTTTAAGGAACCAATATTGATTAGAGTGTCATTAATTAGAGAGAGATAAGGACAATATAGTAAAAATAAACTTCTATTTATTTATTTTCTAAAGGGCGTGCGTGTAAAGAAAAAAGTGGACAAGTAATATGTGACAGAGGGAGTAGTGATTTTAATAGTCATAAGCTTTTCTTGTCCATTAAATTCATATAGGATTCGACGAAAACAAACATTTTTCTTGTCCATTAACCTAAAACGTCATAAGTATATAGGCCATGCAACATACCGTGTAAATCAACAAAGACTACCTTGCTTGGCTAAATACTTCTCGATGACTAATATTAGCAAATTTTGTCAAATTTTGTTGTCGTTCTTTGTGAACTCCTCCCAACTTGGAATACATATATATATATATATATATATATATATATATATATATATATATATATATATATATATATATATATATATATATATATATATATCATCAAAGTATATGGATCTTGTCAACAAATATCAAAAGTAAAATCAACCTAAAATTCTGATTAGTTATAAATATATATTTGCAGCCCAAGTTGCATTTAAACTTGAATAATCTCATAAGAATAGATATATTGAAACATTTCATTTAATTCAAGAAGTGTACGGTTTTGATACGTATATACTACTATATAATTGATCACTAGTTCCAAATGCAGGTCACTGCAACAAAACATGCAAGAATCCATTCTCCATTTAATTTATTATTGCATTTTCGAAAAGCTAATATTCTTTTCTTGCGACCACTCTTTTATTGGTTATGGTCTTGCAAATAGATTGAAGACCTGACCATGTTATTGGCTATTTCTGTTTGGTAGTAAACATTGATGAGCGATCGATAAATATTTAATTTTATATTATATGGTCTACTTAAGGGTGTTGGACTGGAAAATTTTGAGACTGAAATTAACGTCTACAAGAATTACTCTATTCTACTGCATCTACAAGTGATTCTCAACTAATTATAGACTTATAGTGGAATGCTGCTTGTGAGCACTGGAGTCCGAATATATTTATTTAAGGGAAAAAAGTGGGGAGGTAGAGTCGGAGAGAAGAAGAAGCTAGAATGGGCACAACAATAAGAATCATTAATAATACTACGATTTTAGACCTAAGCCTCTAATTTACCTAAATTAGCTAGACCTTCTTCGGCCCTCCGGCATTATTGATTTACTTAAAAACTATAAGGGAATCTAAGTTTTAGTTAATATTTATTTTTATAAGATTTATCTAATACTAACGAGTTTAACTCTACATATATTATATTTATATCGGCCAAGTTCATCTTTTTTCATTTTATCTTAATAGTTATTCTATTTGACCTTTTTCATTCTCAATTACTTTTTGTTGTTGAAAGAAACTAGGTAAAGCTGACCTAAAATCACAATACTAACAACTAATTTTTTTACAATGAAAGGGAAATGTTCTACTAATATTTTCAAACTCAAGTGGAAGTTCATTAAATTATCGTAAACTAGAAGAATCTAAGTTACAGTATTATTTTTGTTGCTTCCAGCTATAATTGACGGTTTTCGTTAATTCATCAGTGTATGAATATGTCATAAACTCGCCTTAAATGAAGGAAAAGCCTTCGATCTGTATAATTAATTGTATTTTAAAAAGAAATATAATTTATACTAAATATATTTGTGCTATAGTTGAGAGTTGTGACCATAAATGTTGTGTCCTTCATAGTTGCGTTTTTTATTTTATTTTATATGGTATGATGTGCTGCTTTAAGATGTTGAGAAGTCAGCCTTCGTGATAAAAGTTTTCATCATGTATCTTCACAAGTTAAAGTGGCCATATTTGAAAGGCATGGCAGGGGCGTTCAAAACTATTTTCTATCACAAGCTTAACCCATTTAACAATTTTGTCTGTTCTTCGCCTTGTCTATCACGTCTCGCTTAGCTCGTCTCTACTCTATGTTGTTTAATGAATTAATTTATTTTGCGTTTTCTGTTTGCATTCTTCTATCTTCTTTCCCCCTTTTTTGTGTTGCAATTTTTTTAAAGAAAATATCCATGATTCAAATTCCTGGTAAATCACTATGCTATTTAAGAAAACCATTTTTGGTTAATGATTAAGAAAAAAATATAATGTAGAAAATTTGAAACGCAACAAGAAGGAAATAATGAAACATGGATGGGACAAATTGATTTGACTGATTGCCCATGAGTTAGTTGGAAGTTTTGCCCTGCCAACACTCTTGATTGTCAATTTCAATTCGTTAATTAATACTTACCAAATTTAAGTCTAGTGATATTAATAGAGTTTAGCATAATAGGTGTGAATTCTACTTTTTTCATTTCACTTCTCTCGTGTAATAATAAAAATATATTCTTATACAATATCAGACGAAAAAGGAGGAAAAAAGGTTTTGTCTATAGCTAATAAATCATATGACAAAGAAAATATACTAAAAACACTTAATACTATAATATGATTTGATCAATTGACCTACATATTGAAAAACTAATATAAAACATAAAAACTATTGAGGGAAAAATCTCCCTCTAAGATTTTTTATTGATTACATTGTGAATGCTATTGTGTTTTAGTTGTGTGAGAGGATTATTCAATTTATAGAGATCTAAAATCTTTCCTTCAAGAAAAAGGTTACCCAAATATGAAATATTAAAATTTTCCTTTGGAGAAAAGTAAAACTAAATATTTTTAACTCTTTGCCCTTCCTTCAAGAAAAGATAAATCCAAATATAGTAAAAAAATCAGGATAAAACCCTAACAACTGATTTTATCCTTTTCTGGAAAGAAATTGTAGCTGAACCAATTTTGCTAGTACTTCATATTACTATTTTATAAAAGCTTGAATAATATGATATAACTAGATAGGACGAAGGGTTTTTATCTAAGAAATAAAAATACAACATAAAATTGAAAGTCTAATATTATGATTTAAAGGAGTACTGGTCCAACTGTGTGTGTTTGTTTTCCATCTAAATTAGATTAGAATATTACAAAAGCAGCTAGCAGTTTGCAGCTAAATTGTTTTTGGAAAACAGCGTGAGAATTGATTACTTGTAAGAGCCTGACATTTATACGTGAATGAATATTATACCACTACTATTGTCTACTACACTATGTATATGCATTTGAGTATTTGACCAGTAACAAATTCATCAATTATTGGTGGCTAAAAATGTTATCTTTCCGTATTCGAGTATTAATTAATTTCTGGAAAATAAACAAACAAAAATCAGGATGTAGAAGAAGTAGAATAAATTTGAGGACACTGAATTCACAGTGTTTCCTTAAGGAACTTAATCCCATTCTAATATCCGAGGTTTAGGATTATTTTCTCCAGGATAGAATGGATAAACTATACAGCGTAACGGCACTTTAAAGTCCAGTGAACAACGAACTCAAAGATCGGTCAAATCACACCATTTACTTCGTATTACAGAAAGTAATATGCAAAAAGAAGGTGAATATCATAGGATTTTTGTAAGAAAAATCTGAGGGAATAGCCAGGTATTTATACCAGAAGGTTGCGTTCAACCGAAGAAAGAAAATATTAATATTAACGATTAAATTTAGTCCAAAAATTGATCAATATTCAAATCATTTAAGTTGAAGTCGAATAACAACGACGGCGCGAGAGGAGACTCTCTTCTCAACTCTTTAAGAGCTAGAAGAAGTGATTTTATATATAAGCACACTAGTCTTTTCACTTCTTATATATAAGCATACTAGTCTTGCTTGCCCACACCAATGAGGGACAAAGTTCTTTTGTAAAAGGAACATTTAATCTCCTTCCATTTTGAATTCTTCAATTCCATCGCCCATTCAAATCACTTCCTAACCCAACAATTACCCATGTCCCAATCTATGTGGCACGATAAAATTTCGAGATTCTAACTTTTAAATTTAGATCGCGTTTTCAGATACAGAAGCTTTAAGTTTTTTTGAAATAAAATTTATATATTTGGAAACCACGTCAAAAATACTATAATCACAATCATTAACAATTTTGAAGTATTTAAAAGGCATTAAAAAAAAATCCGATCAAAGAAAAAATTGATTGACTCTCGAAATTCGAAAGATCCCACATAAATTGGGACGAAGGAAATATTATGTATCCGAGTAGAACTCTGAGGCGTTCAATACTGGCAAGTACATGAGTCTTGTGTTCACTTAACCTCCATAACCTTTTTAGTTTGATAAACAACATTCCTTTCATCTTTTAAATGAGATACTCAACCCTTTTAATTTTAAATCGACGATTAGTTTTTATGTATACTTATATTAAAAAATAACTGTCAAATAATGCAATAGTATTGTATAAAAGTAAAAATTTTACACCTCTATTTTATCTCGTTTAGTATTTTCTTTTCATTTCAAAGCATCATTTGCTTCGTCAAATAGTCTTGAATTTTAAGCATGTCTTCATCCATCTTAACTAGAAAACCACACCCGCATAGACGTTTCGTTCCATAAGTTTGATTTAGACTCATATTTCATCAAGACGGTTAATGGAGTTCCTATTTTCATTTATCTTTTTGCATAATTTTCTTTTTATTGTGAGTCTTTCTTTTTCTCTAACTTCATCTTTACTTAAACTAGACTTTAAGCATAGCCCACAAACTAACTCACAAGTCCTACGACAACAAAATTGATCTAACTACTCCTATAAATTATACCATTCGGATCTACCCTATCCATTAGGTGTACTATTATGGCAATTTTGTATCGGACTTTGACAAAGAAACAACTGATGTATAAGATTTACTCTAATCAAAATGATTATACTCAATTAGAAGAAGAAAAAAAAAAAAAAAAGATCGCACCAAGCAATCCTAAAACTTCGGGAGAAAGAAAGAATTAGATAATTGGAATTCGAGAATATCTTGTCGAGTTTTTAGTTGAGGTGCAAATGGGAAATAGAAGGAAAAAGAAATGGAGAGCAATGAAATATTTGAAAGTTTTTTTTTTTTTTTTACTTTCTCTGCCTCAATTTATGTGGAACGATTTTCTTTTTAGTATATATATCCCAAAAAGAATGTCATCTTTTTATATTTAGAAATAGTTTAACTTTATGAAGATTTACAGCCACACAAATATCTAAGGCTTGTTTTGGACTACAAATTTCAAAAGTCTTCCTTTCTTTCTTAAACTCCGTGCCAATTCAAATGGCGGCACATAAATTGAGATGGAGAGAGTACAAAGGAATTGTGTTCCTCATTGGATAGGAAGAAAAAGATTATCATGCTTATATGTAGAAGCACTTATCTTCCAACTCTTAAGAGTTTGAGTAGAGATCAAGCCACGCACCGTAGTTGTCGCTCGCTCGGCTTGGTTCAGCATGACTTCGACTTCAGATTTAAGGCTATTTAGCTAAAATGCAAGTTCCTAAACCAAAAAGGGTGAAAATAGGATAGGAAACCTAGGATATGCCACCAATCGTAAAGCATGCGTTTTCTGATTCACAAATTAGAAAATCTCGAAAAGCATGTTAATATGGTAATTGAATCATGTATTCGCGTATAAAATGGAATGTGATTCGTCTAGCGAAAGTTCTAAACGACATCGGGAAGAAACAAAGTAAAACACTCCTAACAAGGAGAATTTAAGATGTAGCAAACGTCGAGGGACATTTACTTCCTTTGGTCCCGATTTCTTGACATTCTTAGTGGAAAAGAAGTCTCAATCTTTTAAGGAAGCGATTTATTCCTTAGAAGCACATATTTGGAAAGAGACAATCAATAGTGAAATAGAATCCATATTAAATAATTATACTTGGGAATTGGTTGATCTTCTGCCAGAAAACAAACCTTTAGGTTCTAAATGGATTTTCAAACGAAAAATGAAATATGATGGTACTATTGACAAATATAAGGCAAGACTTGGTGTTAAAGGATTTAGATAATGAGAAAGTCTTTATCATTTTGATACATACTCACCATTAAGGAGGATTACATCATTCGGGCGTTAGTCGTGTAGGCCGTTGTGTATAGTCTTCAAGTTTATCAAACAGATTTAAAGAAGCCTTCTAAAATAGAGATTTGGAGGAAGAATCTTCTATGGAACAACTTGATGGTTTGTTGTTCCCGAAAAATAAAAAAAGTTGTACTAACATGTTAAGTCACTTTACGGGCTAAAACAAGCACCCAAACAATGGCGTACGAAATTTAACCATACAATTTTGTCAAATGGGTTTAAGATTAATGAGTGTGATAAATGTGTTTACTATAAAAACACTTAAAATCGTGTAGTTACTGTTTGTTATACATTTTAATCATTCAAATCTATTAAGATTCATTAAGTGATTGTAACATGAAAAAGACAAACACACTTAATGGTTAAGGTTCAGACTTACAAAACAAACAGACTTAATGACTAAAATCAGAATGATTAAGATTAAAGCCTTTATTAAGTGTAAGCAAATGAAGGCTTAGTCTGTTTTGCTATGCCAAATATGCTTGTTCTTTAACAAATTATAAAGACTTGAAAGTTTATGCTTTATAATGCATATAAGCGTCTTTATTCAAAGATTCATATAAAGTGCATGAAAATTAATATATGAACTATTGAGTAAGTGTTCTTTACGGAGTACTCTAGCTGTATCATAGGTATATAGCATAGACAGGGGTTCATGAATTGTTAAGAATTTAATATATAACTATTGTATGGGGTAAAATATTCCCCCAAGGCGTTTGACTGATAGACACGAAAGACCCTGGGAGTTCTCTACAGCCGCCCCCCACTCTCATCAACTGCCGATACATCCGTCAGCCTCGATCAGAGTTCTGCAACTCAAATGAACTTTGGTGCCACAGTCATGTCCCATCATCCACGTTTTAGGGTTGAAAAGTCTAAATTCGACTTGTATAAAGATATCTTAGGGTGGATGAAAGAGGCATCTCATCTTTGAGACTTGTAACCCTAATTATTTTTCTCTCAATCCCAAGCTCAAGAACATAGTATTGATTTGAATATTAAACATTCTTTCTTTTTCAATTTGCGTTATTGTCGTTCATAGAAGCTCATATATTTACAAACTAATCCTAGTTTTGTAGTATCAAGGATCGGATACAACCCACTTGTCTTTAAACGTATAAAACAAAAAATTTAATTGATATTCTCAAGAACCCGATTTTGCCAGAAACAGTTTGGCACTGTTTGTGGGGAAAGACAGCTATGGTGTTGTCCTGATTTGTCACTAGAAACTCTTACTAAAGCCCCTCAGAGATTTTTATCGATTAAAACCTAGCAATGGCTGAGCCAAGCAATAGCACACCCAGATACTATGCTTCCAACAAAAAAGCGGATCCACAGGGTTCCCAGTCGCGGGAAAACACGCCCAAAGCCACCAACCCGTTGGATCGGCAAACCTCCGACAGAAGCGACCAGGAGTCAGAAAAGGAAGAAAGACGGGAAGAGGCAGTGCGCACTTCGTCAAAAACTCTCGACAAGCTTGCCGCCAAAGGCTTGCCCTCAATTACCCAGCGGAAAGCGAAGGAACTTACTATGTGGAACGTTATCCAGGAAAAGAAAGCAGCGACTCCATTTAAAGGTGGAAGGCATGTAAAATGAAGAGAAACCCCCCATTGAGAAAGCTTTAGCTGCCGTCTTGGCATCAACGCGGGCGGGAGGATGGAACGCATGGAAAAGATCATAAAAACCTTGACCGTCAGCCCCCGGTCGAACACCCTTCTAATGATCAGGATGTGATTAGAGCGCCTGAAACTTCTGAAGTAGCGGCGAAAGAGACAGAAGCGGAGCCGGTTGCGCAAAACGCAAGTTTGGTGAGACTCCTCAAGCTGGAGAAGGAACTCCACGATCGGATTAGCCAGATACCGGTGATGCCTCCCATCATTAAAGGAGCGGGTGAGAGAAAATACGGAAAAACACCTTATAAACTGAGTGCGGCCACGAGCCGATCCCTAGGAAGTTTAAAATGCCGAATATACCGAAATATGATGGAACCACAGATCCCGAGGAGCACATAACTACTTTCGAAGCCACAATCACCGGGCATGGCTTGAAGCACCGTGAGATCGAATCAGTCATGCTCAAGAAATTTAACCAAATGCTCAAAAAGGGAGCACTTGCCTGGTACAGTCAGGCCTTTCTGTAATTGCCATTCGTTATAATAAAGATTTCGCTATAACGGTCTGATTTTCTCCAAAATCGATTTTTCATGTTAATTTTACTTCTCTATAACAATATTCTACCTATAACAGCATTCATTATAGCGGTACACTCTTTGTAAAATTACCTCTTTATAACAGCCATACTCAAATATTGTGTAACAATATTTTGTAAGAAATATATTATGTATAAAAATAAAATATTAAAATGTTTGTGGTAATCATCAAGAGAAAGATGTTGTTCTTTTTTGCTGAAAGTTTGGACAAATATCTTCGTCAATTCAAGCGTTGTATTATCACTATGAGACTCGAATTTACGAAAAAACCCACAATTGTAGAATTCTTACGTCAAACTTGAAATATTTAATTTTTTTTTTTTTTTTTTTTGGTTAAAAAGTTAAATTTCATTCAACCAAAATGTGATCATTACAAAGCTACTAACTCTATTGGACTCAAAGTTAGCTCTCACCTATCTATTTTCTGTTCCTGGACAGTTACATTAAAAGCATTTGCACCTATACAATAATACTAAGAAAGATAGGCAACTAGTTTCTCCAAAGACTCTTTCACTTGCTATGATTTTGTCCTTCAATATGCAGTTGCACAACAACATCTTTCAATCTCTTCAGGCTGCTAGATTGTTTGTTGGAGAATCTTCTTCCATTCCTTTCAGCCCATATGTGGTATACCATAGCAGCAAAACAGAATCCCATTATACAAGCTCTTGGTCGACTATGACTAATTCTCTATAGTAGCCAGTTCACTTCCTGATTGCAGTCCCCTATTGATCTTTGAACACCCAGCCAGGTTAGGATAGCAGCCCACATATGTTGAGAGTATGGACAAGCAAAAAATAGATGATCAAAAGTTTCCTCTAGCAGGGTGTCACACAATACACATTCAGTTTGTACTGTGATGCCCCACTTAATTACTTTATCGACAGTTGACAATTTTCTTTGCAGTGCCATCCACAAAATGAATTGGTGCCTTAGAATTATGCCTTTCAGCAGTACCAGCTTGCCTTACTCAACTTTTTGGTATTGAGACACCATCGAATAGTAGCTTTTCTTTATATTGTACTAGCTATTAACAGTCATAGTTTGCAGCCTTGAGAGTAAATCATTTGCTCCTGGTATCCAGCTTCTTGAATCAAAGACTTTTCGCACCAGCCAATAGGCCTGCTTAGGAGTGGCCATAGTACTAAAGTCATTTGCTTTTATGTAGAAGGTATGAATCCAAACCACCCAGAGTTTGTCCTTCTTTTGTTCCACAGCCCATAGGAGCTTATAAATTGCAGCCTTATTCCATGTTAAAATATCAAGCACATTCAACCCCCCTGCTGTCTTTGGTTTGCAAATTTTCTCCCATGCTACAAGGGCTTTCCTAGAGAGGTTGTTGCTGCCTATTCATAGGAATGTTCTACACACAGTAGTGACCATGGAAATGATCTTCTTAGGCAAAAGGAAGATCTGTGCCCAATATGTTTGCATCTCAAAGAGGACACTATTCACTAACTGCAGCCTGCCACTGTATGAAAGGAGTTTTGAGGACCAAAGACTTGACCCTTGAGATCATCCTTTCAACTATGGGTAGACACTGATGGATTGATAGTTTCTTGGTGGAGAGAGGTACTCCCAGGTATTTAAAAGGCAGGTCACCCAGACTAAGAAGTAAATCAGCAAACATCTGTTCTTTGAAATCATTCTCCACTCCAGCGATATAAATAGAACTCTTCTCCAAATTGGCCTGTAACTCTGATACCTGCAGAAATGCTAAAAAGTGTTGAACAAAAGGTGTATTGAGGCTGCATCAGCTCTGCAGCTCATTAACAAGTCATCCGCAAAACATATGTGAATAATTCCAATTTTAGCACACCTAGGATGATAATGGAATTGTGGATTCTTCCTTAGTTGCTGTAGAGTTCTATGCAGGTATTCCATGGCTAACACAAATAGATAAGAGAACGTAGGGTCCCCTTGTATCAGTCCCTTCTTAGCTTTAAAAGTAGGTGTTAGCCCCCTATTTAGTATCAAGGAGTACTAACCAGTAGTGACACACTCCATGATCAGGTCAACCAGTGGTGTAGGAAATCCAAATTCCAATAGCACCATCCTTAGGAAAGTCCACTCAACCGAGTCATAGGCCTTCCTAATATCCACCTTAATTGTACCTCTGGCTGACACTTCTTTCTGGGTATACCCTTTCACCAATTCATGAGCTATAATGACATTGTTTAGTATATTTCTGCCCTCAATAAAGGCAGATTGGGAAGGGCTCACAATGTGATCTACCAATGTTTTAAGCTTGGCAGTTAGAATTTTGGATATTAGCTTGTACAAGGTAGTGCAGCATACTATAGGCCTATACTCTTTGACATGAGTAGGGGCAGAAACTTTAGGCACAAGAGTTACTGTAGTAATATTGGCACCTTTCAAAAGTTTTCCAAATGAGAAAAACTGTAGTATACCATCAGTAACCTCCCTGCCCAGTGTATCCCAATGTGACTTAAAAAATTTAGCATTAAATCCATCTATCCCTGGGCTTTTATCAGCTGGTAAGCCCCTCACGGCTTGAAGAACATCTTCCACAGTAAGAATCGGTTGCAGCAAATTTTGTTGTTGTTCTAAAGACAAACAGGGTCCATCTCTTGCAATACATACATTTATGCAGGGGAGAATGTCTGCTGCTTGGCCAAGTGGTGTCTGAAAAAACCCCATTAACTCCGGTTGTATCAAACTAGGATCTGTAAGCTTTACCCCCTGCTCATTGTATATTGAAGAAATTCTATTTCTTGCTTGCCTAGCTTTCAAATGAGCAAAGAAATACTTTGAATTCTTATCCCCATAGTTGATCCATATAGCCCTTGATTTTTGTTTTAAAACTCTCTTATTAATAGCCTCCCAATGTTCAATTTCCTGAAGTATCTCCCTTTCTTCAGTGATTAGAGCCTGGTCAAAGAGGTTGGTTGTCATTTCCTCTTGTACTTCCTTCAGTCCCTCTAAACTGCTCTAACCTTTATTCAATAGCAGAGAACTCTTTCTGCAACTAACCTGACCTGCGGGCAATCAAGTGTAATTTCTTCCATATGCTGAACATTGTGTGACACCCACTTGTTGACCCTATGTCTCTTGCACCATTTTTTAAAAATTATGCTGTTGCATCACTACATTTAGCAGTCTGAATGGCCTTCTAACCTGTGTATGAGAATTGACAGTGTTTAGGACTATATGGGAGAGATTAGAACATCCTGGCTCAATAAAGTCTGCCTCTATATGTCCATACTGAGTTAACCAAGCAAGATTGCCAAATGCCCAATTAATATGTGAATAAATTCTTTCAGCCCCATCCCTTTTATTGCACCAAGTAAAGTGTTGTCCTCTTCTTAATAGCTGCCCTACACTAATATCCTCAATACATCTCTGAAAATCAACAGTTTCTTGTGGGAGTAATGGGTCACCATTAATTCTATCCTCATGAGACAAGACATCATTAAAGTCACCTAATATAATCCATGGTTCATGGCTTGTGTTAGCTAGGGCTCTCAAATGGTTCCACAACCCTATCCTAGTAGAAGCAGTATTGAAGCCATAGATGAATGTCATGAGGCAAGTAAAAGAAGAGTTCTTATCTTGCATCCTACAATGTAGAAGTCGGGCTGAAGTCTCTAGCACTGTAATATTCACAGACGCTTGGTTCCAAAATAACCATATCCTACCATTCATAGTAGTAGGGTAGTCTGCAAAGGTTTGCCAACCCTATCCAAAGAACCTCTTTACTTGGTGAGCTTTATGTACCTGTATTTTTGTCTCTAAGCAGCCTAACAAATCCACTTTATTCTTATGCAAAAAGGTTCTCAACTCTTTCTGCTTAAAGGGCCTATTTAGCCCTCTTACATTCCAAGAGCTAAAAATCATGTAGCAGGTGGTGGATCAGGTGCTTTAGCCCAGTTAATTGCCTCCTCTGGTCCTTTATTTCCAGTAGCCTATGGAATGTCACCAGCCTGACCATTTCTCTGTGGTGACCTTACTTTCTGCTGCTGGCCCTTCTCACTTTGTGTTGTAGGCTTGCTTGGTGGAGCCTTACTCATACTCAAGGGAGGAAAATGATCAGCACCATAGTCTATAGCAGTACCGCCCCCTTTCCCCTCCTGTTGAGGTGCACTAGGCCCAGCTACATTATTTGGTTTGTCCTTTGGCCACCATTGTGGTGGTGGAGGCCTTCTTCTCTTTACCTTCTTCTGCTTCGGTTTAGGATTATTTGTGGTGGGATGTTGCTCCTTTTTGTACTCCCCATCCTCATGCCCCAACTGCAGACAATCATGACAGAACCTTGGCATCCATTCATATTAAATTTCTTGGGCTAGTGTTGATCCATCAGTGCCCTCAATATATAGTTCATCTGGCAGTTCCTGAGTAATATCAATTTCTATAAGGACCCTAGCAAATGATATTCTATCAATCTCTGCTGTCAACCTATCAACACAAATTGGTTTCCACAAACTAGCAATTCTGCCCAAATTCTCTTCAGCCCAATAGTAAACAGGTAGTCCAGGAAACTGCACCCATAGTGGTATGATACACAACATTTCTGGTTTGAATTTGAAGTCCTTAACCCAATTACGAAGTATGAGTGGCCTATTATTGTAAGTATAAGGACCTTCTTGCATAATGGAATTCTTATCAGCACTGGTATTGAAAAGGAATATGAAATATCCCTCATCATGTAGATAGACTCGCGATGTTGTTACGAAATTCCAAACACTGTAAACAAACTTAAGCATATCTTTAAAAGAAGGTGTTCCTCCTAGCACATGGCCAATTAGGGCATTTTCCCATTTTTCACACTCAATTTCAACTTTAATCGGGTTAATCCGAACTATCTTAGGCCCATCTTTCAGTACCGGAGGATAATAGTCAAGTTTCATACCGTTTTTCAATTGGCGATTCCCACGGACTATCTCAGCAGTCGTAGGTGGTGTGACTTGACTTTCTCCTTCAATTGGGGGTGTTGCTTGAGGTCCCGCCGAGAATTGGAGTTTCCTCACTGCATTCGAACCCTCAGCATTCTCTTCCTCTAATTCCGGTTCACAGATCCCTTTTTCCGCCGGAAGAGCTGCCATAGTATCTTTTCCTCCACCATGAATTTTCAATTAATTTTAAATGCATATGTTCCTTAGATTTTAATTCTTTATAGGTACGGTACAACTAGTTATTCTTTATAGGTACAGTACTAGTTATGGATTTATTAGTCACTTCAATTCTTAATTAATGAAATATGAAAATCAATTGAGATTTTAAATTAACAAGTATTTTATTTTCTTTTATAACAAAAAAGGTAGAGAAAAATATATTTTTCCTTGCTTTTTGTTTATAATAGCTAAATGATACACAAACATCAAATGCCAGTATACATACATAACAACACCTCATATAGTAGCCATGGAATTTTTGGACAAACGCTGCCATTCTATATAGGTTTGACTGTATATTCTTTTATCTTAAAATTCTATTGACTCTTTTGTTGCACTTGCAGATACCTTTGTAAAAGGCCACGCGGGGGCCCTAAGGATTAAAACACATAAAGAGGGCATTTTCACCATAAAGCAGTGAGGAGATAAATTGATACGCAGCTTTGCTTAAAGGTTCCAGCGAGAGAGGATGATGTTGCCGACTATCGCCGAGGACTGGGCCACAGCGGTATTCACCGACGGGCTGCATACAAATAGTTCGGATGTGTCGAGGAAGCTGAAGGATAGAATGAGAGAAGGCCCACCAAAACATGGAATGAGGTGAACTACCGGTACACAGCGAAGATGAGAATAGAGGATGATCTGAGAGTTGGCACCCAGATTGAGATAAGGGGACGTCCATAGGAAAGACCCAAGAACGTAGCTCCTTTCAGACAGAGAAATTCGAGAGACTGGTACAAGCCGTACTGAGCTCCAACACCTCCGAGAATAGATGCGAGAATGGGCAGGGTACGATATGATCAGGGTCAGCAGAGAAAGGACAGAGCGATACTATCGAAAATCCTCCGGTCGAATCAGGCCTGCCTAGCGTGGTATAACATAACCTACCGACCCCACACTGCTATTAAGTCACAAGCTCAGGCGGCTTAGCGGACGATTACGGTCCGAACGCGGATGCCTAGAAAAAAATGATCTGAACGTTCAAAGTTGCTTCCAGGGAATGGATCCTGTACACTGATGGGGCCGTAAATATAAAGCCAACGGGGTTGGGGATTATCTTAATGACACCGTCAGGGGAAACAATCAAGTAAGCCGTACGATGTTTACCTTTGACTAACAACGAGGCTGAGTATGAGGCTGTAATTGCAGGTTTGGAGTTGGCTCGAGGACTCGGGGATGATGACGTGGAGTTGAAGAGGGACTCCCAACTGATCATCAACCAGATCCTTGGTTGCTACGAGGCCAAATACGAACGGATTCTACGATACTTAGACTAGATCATGAATCTGCTGTCTCATTTCAAAAAGTGGAAGGCCACACAAATACCTCGTGAAATGAATATACAAGCCGATACACTGGCAAATCCGTGCTCATCGACCAAGACAACTGAATTAGGGTCGGACTCTAGAGTTCATCTTGTCCATTCTGTATCCTAAGTGAGATAAACTCCACGAGTTTGACTTAGGACTGGCGCAGCGACATCATGAATTACCTACAAAATGGGACCCTTCCTGAAGATAGTAAGGCAGCATGGTCTTTGAGGGTTAAAGCCGCCCGGTATTGTATACACGAAGAAGAAGAGTTGTACAGACGATACCACCTTGACGAACTGGCCAATTTCTTGGGACCGGCGGAGGAAGACTATGTGTTGTGAGAGGTTCACGAAGGTAGCTGTGGGAATCATTCCGGATATTAGTCGCTGGTAAGAAAGTTAATAAGGGGTGGGTACTACTGGTCTAGAATGGAGAAAGATGCCAAGGCCTTCGTGCGAAAGTGCGGCAAATGTCAGCGGCATTCCCCTGTGGTTCATCAGCCCGCGGAGTTTCTCCATTCGGTGGTGGCACCTTGTCCGTTCTTGAAGTAGGGGATGGACATCGTCGGGCTATTACTAGAGGCACCGGGGAAAGTGAGATTCTTGTTCGTGCTAAAGGAAATTTTTTCAAAGTGGGTGGAGGAGAAAGCATATAAGAAGATCACGGAGAAAGAGCTGATAGATTTCATTTGTGATCATATTGTATCCCGGTTTGGGGCTCCGAAGGAAATTACATGCAATAATGGTCCTCAGTTTGTTAGAGCGAAGGTCACCAAGTTCCATGACGAGTTAAAATAAAAAATATAGCTTCCTCACCATATCATCCATGTTCAAACGGACAGGCAAAATCGACTAACAAGATCTTGATCCACAACATTAAGAAAAAACTAGAAGATGCTAAAGGGCAATGGCCTGAAGAACTACCAGGGGGTACTGTCGGCTTACAGAACCACGACTTTAACGAGTATCGGGGAGACCCTGTTTTCTCTTGAGTATGATGCAGAAGCCCTAATACCTGTGAAGATTGGAGAACCTAGCCTAAGGTTTACTCGGGTCAAGGAGGAGTCTAATATTGAAGCGATGGCTGTAGGGTTGGACTTGTTGGAGGAGCATAGAGAGATGGCCCTCATCCGTATAGTAGCTCAAAAATGAAAGATTGCGAGATACTTCAATAGGAAGGCTAAATCGAGACATTTCAAGATCGGGGATTATGTTCTGCGCAAAGTCATACCCACGACGAAGGAAGTAAAAGCCGGTAAATTGGGAGGCAATTGGGAAGGCCCTTATCAAATAGCGGGGATCACGGGCAAAGGATCGTACAAGTTGAAGGATAAACACAGGAAAGTTAAAGAACAGGTGAAATGTCAGCCATCTAAAGCGATTTTACCTCTGAAGAGGGTTATGTATGATTCAATCAAACAATAACCTTTTGTTTTTGCTAATATGTCTATTCATAACAGGGACTAGCCCGTGAAAAATCGCTCCCGGTGTGAGAATAAGAAACTTAAAATACGTGTTGTACTATTTTACTTGTGAAGTTTTTGTCCCAAGCGGGTTTTCTCGACTAAGTTTGTAAAGGCAACAACTGAAAAGGGTATTACCTACAACTAGCACCAAGACTTTGGGGAAGAAGACAAGCCAAGTGTCCGGACCCAATATTCAAATCCTCCTACACTTGCATCCAAGTATTAGGGGCAGGGGAGGGTAGCATTAATGAAGATCAAGGCTGGCAAGGTCATTATTCCTTGGGCTTGCTCGCACAAAACTGGGACAGCTGACGACCCTTACTTGGCACAGTCTGTTTTTGTTTCTTTTGTTTTTTGAGTTCTGTAAAAGCCCTGAAAGGGCCTATGTACTGACAAGGCGAGACGTCCCCCGACCTTCAATAATGAAATAAGAAACCCATTTATTTTCCTTGCTTTTCTATAATTTAGTCTCCGGACTCAAACATTTGGGGCATAACAGAATTCGGAAGCCACAAGGCCCCGTAATTCTGCTTCGATCACATGACACGACCTTAGGGCCTAAAAGCATGCAGGTTCCTTGAACTTTTGTGCCTTAAAATGAGGTCGAGGCGTCCTTCTCATCAGCATAGAACTCAAAGGGCCCTCCTTTATTGTGAATTGGACGACGAAAAAAATTTCCAATCACAAGAAAAGTGTTTCCAGAAGTGACATGCCCGGATTGAGCTAGAGGTATTGGCCTCAAACTAAAACGCAAGTAAGAGGCGTGCATCGGCCAATACTTTCTAGCTTAAAAATCGATGTCCGAATATGAACATAGTCCAAAAAAAAGGCATAGCGGTCACGCCTCGATGATTAAGTGTTAAAAATAAATAATAAGAGTCAACCGGCTATTTCTAGCCAGATCGTTCCAATCAAAACACATGTCAAAGCGTGAAGCATCATCAATATTTGGGAAAGATAAAAAGATCAGGTATCCAAGCAGAAGGAAGGTAACCATCATAAGACACAGTAAAGGGCGCACAGGCTCGAATATTAACAAAAAATATAATAATGGGCACGAAGGTCCGGCTATCCAACAAGAACAAAAATAAAGTTACGCAGGCCTAATCATCATGTTAAAACAAAATAAAAGGCACGAAGGCCCAGAAAATCAAATCATTAGAGCAAGCTAAGCAGAGAGTGGGGCGTCACCGCTCATAGAGGAGTTTGAGGCGTTCTCACTGTTAGAGCTACTCCCTTCAGCTTCACAGAGGTTAGCCAAGGCTATGTCAGCGACACCCAAGTCGACTTCTACAACCAGTAGAGTGGTGGGTACATCATCAATCTGGCCTTCTTGAACCTCTCTTAAGGTATCCACGCGAGTCTGGAGAATGACGAAGTCTTGGGACAGGTGAACGACACTGCGGTCGGTAGGCCGCAACGAGCCGTATTTGTTTGAACTGGGCTACGAGCCGAGCCCTCGAGAAGGCTTTAATCGTACGTGCTCCTAGGTGACTCCCAATCGCCCTCCAAGAAGCCTTCTCCTGAACCCTCTACTAGGTTGTATGTAACTCCCTTAGCGAATCTTTGTGCCTTGCCAGGGCTCACTCAACATCTTCACAATGAAGCTTCATCAAATCCTTGAGGGATCAGAGTTTAGAGCTCTCGTCCTCGATTTGCCTCAATTGCAGCCCGAAGGCGCTGGTTCTCGGAGCTCAACTTCTCCGTCTTCCGAGAAAAGAAGCGGGGTAGATCGGTGGCCACCTCCAAGGTAGAAACAACTGTGACATGGCCCTGAGCATAGAAATGAAAAGGGGCGATAGAGAGAGAGAGAGAGAGAGAGAGAGAAAGAAAAATGTTATGGCAACTCAGGTGACGAAATGGTCATACCCCGAGGAATAGTGCGGACACAAGGGAGAGAGATTCTTCTAAACTAGCGTTATGCTCCTCAGAACATGCAGGAATCGATGCTGCAAGTTCTTCAAGGACTATCCTCCCCCCTATCGGTGCCTTCCCCTTGCTCAATCGGTAACACCTAACCCCTCAGTGGACTCTTCCTAACCCATGTATCTAATTTATTGCCCCTTATTGTCACGACCCAGCTCCGTGGGCCGCGACTGATGTCCTACTTGGACACCCCAAACAGACGTACATACTAACTCGTCATATTTTTATCTAACTCAAACTTTCGTATCAATTATCTCTCAAATAGATTAAAAGCAAATATTATCTTAAGCAAATAAAAGGATAAAAAAAAATCATCATATCATAAATGGGCGGCGGTAAATACACATCTACGATCGTATATACACACATACAAAAGTACGGGCCATTTGGGCCGCATCCCGTATCCGATAGTTTGCGTAATATACATCGCTGATACATACACATATACTTACAAACGGGCCGTTTTGGCCATAGTGTAGCAAACTTAACCGCCGTAAGACACGATTATAAACAAACGAACACACACATGACCCATGACCCACATATATGACTACGTGCTCTACAAATCGAAACAAACATATGTGACTCGACAAGCGGCCCCGCCGTACCCCAAATAATCAAATATACAAAACATAAACATCGCAAGGTAGGTACCACCACGCGTCCTCGACCAAAAGAGTACCTCCGATAGCAGAATGTATAGCCTACACCGTGCACCACGAACCTTCCGTGACTGCGGTACGAAACGTGCTCAAGAAAGCGGGTCGCACGAAAGATGTACCGAGTACGTAAAGCATAAAGTACAAAAATCCAAACCATAACTCAAGCGAAAGGTAGGAGAGAATACTGATCAATATATACCAAACTCCGTACCGAAGACATATGTACATAATGCAAATCGAGATCATGCATAAGGCTCAGAACGTGGTCACCACTCCGACGCCGGTGCCACACACAAGATACTCTAAGGTTTCAAATCTCCGTACACCCCGAACACAACATATCATATCATAAACATATCATATCATCAAACATATCATGAGCCAAATCACAAGATAACTCCATAAACGGAACCCGGCCCTATGGCGAGGTCTCGTAATCGTAACACAAAGATACCGCCGAATTAATCATAGCGCGTACGATCACAAACCGACCCGGGAACAGGCGAACGATATCATAGTATGGGCACGAGCAGAGTAGTGCGGAAACTAATGTAATTTACATATCAAAACATTTATGACACTTGACATAATCATATGGTAACCCGTTGGGTAAGCTAGTCAAAACAACTGATCAACACGGAGCTTATCTCACAAAAGTACTTTTGAAATCGTATTTATAGTTAAAAATATAAATCAGAATATCATGGAGCAATCAAAACGTTGTTCTATAATAGCCAAAATCATAAGCAAAGGTCTTTTCCCGACATTATACAAAGATAAGTGTATTAGGGCAAATGGCGAAGGAGTCTCGGGCTGCTGGCCCACCTCGGGTCAAGTCGAGGTGGCGGACACAAATTACGAACATTAGACTCTATGGAGTCATCCATGTAAATTTCAAAACGATTCTATCACATTTGTGCAAATTATGGAGGTTCGGATAGTTTTCCAACAAAACATAAGAGTTATAATTCAATTACATTGAATGAATAGTACCTAAAATCAGACTCGGATCTCGATGAACAGAATTGCCCCCGAGGCTCAAATCTCAACCTAGTATATCTAGGACATGCCAAAAGGAGGAAAGGGATAGCTTTACATACCTTACTTGCGTCCTACGCTCGCTCAAACTCAATCTCGTTTTGCCCCCCCGATAAAATGGTCACATTTACCAATCATGAGTTAAGATTCTAAGAATTCAACTTAAATTCTATTTGTCTACCGAAATTTCGGCAGCGTTTCCCCTATAAATTCAACATCCCCGAGACTTAGCTCGGCCATAATATCAACAACAACAACCACAACAATAACAACAATCATCAAAATCACGACAAAACGCATTCTAGTATGATTGTTCTTCCTTTCTACATAAGGCAACAATTTCCATTCCAACCTCACAATTCCAAGCTAATATCAATATTTCCATATCCATTTACTAATCAAAATCATTCCAACACCACTCGGGAGTATTCCATATCATTATACAAAATTTTTGCAAAACATACAAAAAAATTCCACCGAAATCCTAATTCATTCAAAACCTCCATTCTTCGACATACATGTTCATAACACATTTTCGTCTCCCAAATTCATCAACAACAACCATAGTTCACATTTAAAATCTTACTTTCATAATTATATAAAAATCATATAAAAATCGCATAATTTCCCATAATGACATACATGCCATTTCAATGCCAATTCGAATCGTTTAAGACTTATTTACGTCACAAATACCACAACGACACCACTAACACTCTAAATGAATTGCATTTCACTTTCCTCTCCCTACCTTATAGCACACGGCCATGCACCACCACCACACACACACACACGCCATGCACACACACACAACAATTCCATACTTCTCATTCAATTCTAATCATTGTAACATACAAACTTGTCCCATAACATAAAAACATAGAAATCTTACCTTTTTCTTCAATTTTCAACTTCCCGCAAACGTGGTTCTTTCACTAAACCAATTGTACCACGTTGAAGAGCGCCTTGAGCTTGTTAAGAATTCAAGAAGAACAAGATTTTTGAATTGAAGTTGAAGACTTGGGAATTTTTTTTTTCTTTTTTTCTCACTTGGTTCGGGCGAATGGCCATTTACCCTCACTCTCTCTTTGGTTTTGTTTTCTTGAAACTTCTAATGGATGAACACATATATAAGTAAGCCCCCCTTAATTAATTAGTCACATGGATGAATTCAAATTGTGGGTTTGGGCTAGGCCTCATGGCCGGCCACCCTTTGTGCTTTGGGCCTCATTTTCTTTTAATTTTTGTTGAGCCCAATTAGTTACAAATCTTGTTTTGTAATTTCCGAAACCAATTTCCGAAATTCCAATTTTGCCCTTGGCCTTCTCCGATGTCTTTGCGCCAATATTTTTCCATGAACAACATAGATATGTTAATTAAGATCAAATATTGACTTATGACATACAAGTCACAATTATTTCAAAATTTCCGAATAGGCGAAAACACGGGATATAACACTTATTATCATCATCAATAGGGATAACACTCTGGATGTTATCTCTTCATGCTTCAATCAAGTTAAACGGTGACGACGTCGCACGTGGGCACTAATTCCCTCCAAGGGTGCTTCTCTCGAATTTGGGAGATCGCGCTTGCAACCGCCGGAGGTCCCAGTCGTGACTTATAGAATATTCGCAAGGGAAAAATCACGAGAAAAAAATCCTTCGAGAAGTAGATCCTCTAATAGATATGCTTAGAGAGGGAAAAGACGTTAGAGGTATACCCGATGAATGAATAAATGAAAAACAAGGAGGTTCGCGGCTTACCATGATTTTTTTTCCTTTCCATCGGTCGGCAGATATGCTCATCCATGTCCTTTTGATTCCTCGAGAAGAGCGCAGGATGTCCATCACCTAGCTAAAGATCTCGGGTACAGGGTTCGGTTCAATCGGGGCAGCTTCAAGTCACGGAGTACGAGTTAGAAGAAATACACAAAGTAAAAGATGGGAGAAAGAATTAATAAAAATACTCACGGGTAGCAATCCATTGTTCAAAGAAGGGATCGGCGGTCGGTCTGTGTAGGTGACTGGTGTTACACCTTGTTCTTTTATACGTTAAGTATCTTCATGAGTTGGTTGTTATAGATTTGGAGAGCGAAAATATCTTCGAAGTTTTATAAGATTAGACGTGTTCATCTTGCGTATACGAGGATTTAAGTTCATGCTTAGTATGTGTTGGAGGGATTAGAGGTTGAACAAATTGACAAGAATGCGTTTCGGCAAAAGTGGGATTTTACTGTTGAAATTACGGACCGTATAAGTTTTACGGTCCGCAAATATGGACCGTAAATTTAAGTCGGTGGCAACTCTTTTTTTTATATAATTCGTACTCTCCTATTTTTGTCACATTTTCTTCATTTCTCCTGACCTCTAACACTTCTAGAACCCTCTCCATCATATGTAATCAACCCCTCCAAAGGAAGTTAAGGAATTAAAGTGAGAATCAAGTGCCAAAGGTTTCCAAAGTGTTGTTGAAGCTTGTTTCTCCACTTTGTAGTAGCTTTGGAGGACACTTCAAAGTGAAGTAATCTTGGAGTTGCTATGTTCTTGAGTCTTTGAGGTAAGAATTCATCTTATTTCCATGTTTATGAGTTCATGTGATGGTTATATTAGGTTTGGAGGGAACGAAGTTGGAGGGAAGGTTAAAATATGAATTTGAGTTTATTTTGAATTCTAATCTATTTTGAGTCATGATTGTTAATATGTTTTTGAGCTAAAATCTTATTGTATGGATAGTAGTTGATGTTGAGATTGTGTTGGGGTTGTTTTATGGGGTGTATTTAGAAGAAGGAGGTGTATAGGTGTCGTATGCGAGCATATATCGGACTATTTTATTGTACATCTCTAAATGTTGATGATATGAGTTTGAAGCGGATTATATGAGGTTGTTATGTTGATTGTTGGCTGTTGGATATGCTGTGATGATTCAAAATAGGGGAAATGTTGCCCGTTTCATTTTAGAATCGATTTATCGTTTGATATACGTGATATACTAGTACCATCTAAGCTTGCAAATGCTTTCCTTTGTTATAGGATTGGAGCACTAGTTCGACAGATTAGTTGTAGGATTGTGTTGATGACTTGAGGTATGTTAAGGCTAACTTTCCTTCTTTTGGCATGATCCATATGAACGAAACGTAAACATAACGCTACTCCATAATGATTCTATTCTTAGCAGCTAGAGATGTTCTATGTCGATTCATGTCCTTATGATATTGTTCTCGGCAAGCTTCTTTCCAGATTTAGTGTGCTTCATAGAGTCACTTGTTAATGAAAATGCTATCTCATAACGATTTTGGAGGTGTAACGACCTTACGACACTCCGATAGATTCAGAAAGTTCTCTTCTCATATATATATATATATATATGTATGTATATATATATATATATATATATATATATATATATATATATATATATATGTATGTATATACGTATATGTATGTATGTATGTATGTATATACTATGACCACTCATGCATTATATACGCGTATATTTATATTATCTATATGGGTTATGGGGAAGGTTACGGCGTTATATACGCACTACCACCTGATCAACTGGTCATATGATGATGATTATGCCCACGGAGGCCGATGTGATACGATGGGATTCTCACAGAGGCTTGGCAGGCGTTATATACGCACATATATATATATATATATATATGTATATGTATGAGCAGGCGTTATATACACATATATACAGTACTTATGCATATCATTGGCCCTCAGAGGCAGTTCCGATATACAGGCTGCATTCCTTTTATCCTATGTACTTTTATGTTTCCTTTATGTTACTTTCATGCCTTACATACTCAGTACTTTGTTCGTACTGACGCCCCTTTCGCCTGGGGGACGTTGCATTTCATGCCCGCAGGTTCAGGTAGATAGGTGACGATCCACTTTGGTAGGTTGTTAATCAGCTGATATTGGATCACTCCACTTGTCTCGGAGTTATTGTCGCGTCTTGGTACGGTATATTTTTGTTGTACATATGGGTATAGCGGGGCCCTGTCCCGACCTTATTATGTCATGTACTCTAGTAGAGGCTTGTAGACAGTTGTGGTATAGTTAGATGTTGTATGGCCCTCTCAGCCTATATTTTGTTGTATAGGTGTCTATGATGGCCTTGTCGGCTCGTATAATTGTGTCCAACATGGTTATATACGTATGTCCTTTCGGGCTCGTCCCTTTTCAGTATAGTTTTTTTTATGAATCTAGCAGGTTGCCATCTGATGACCCCCGTGGTCCACCCTAGTGTACAATTACGTTATGAAAGCATGTTTTAGCGGTGCTCGGCGGGTAGGGCCCGGGTGCCCGTCATGACCCTCCGGTTTGGGTAGTGATAACTAGTATGGATCATCACACATCTGTCACACCATCCGCGGTCAAAGTCATCTTTCGCGCTAGCAATAAGGCCTTGAGATCCTTGGGGAACCAGATGAATCATGCTGCCACAAAACATGGGGGGAGAGTACAAGTAAACCAAAAGGTTAAAGGTAAAGAGGAGACCTATCGCTCATGCAATGCACCACTCGCCGGCCTTGGGGGGCCAGTTGACTTAAGAATACTTGATAATAGCGGTAGTAGGCCTAAATTACTTCATGGATCGAAAATCTCAAGCCGATAGTGAAGAGATAGGTGTATATCATGGAGAAACCCTCAGAACTGTGGGATATGGTGGCCTGGGCCTCAATGGGAAAAATTTCAAACTCAAGCCCCCATTGACAATTCTCGCTCCCTTGGGGAATGGACGAGACAGAGATCAAAGAGGGTATCCCTTCAACGGATTCCTGACGGTAACTAGCTCGGAAATCATTCAATTACTCGAATCCTGGGGGAATTATAACATCAACAAGGGGGCCGGGGTCAGCTTCTTGAGTAGTGGATGAAGCGGTGGGTCGGTCTCGTCGGTGAGCAGGGGAGTTGAAGACCCTATCCATCTGCTCTTCCAGAGGGATGGGTTGTTAGTGTCTAACAGAAGAAGAAGATGATGATGAAGACATGCTTTGTATTCTTTCTTTTGTTGCAGGAAAAAAGATGGGATATCAAAGAGGCATTGGATGGTAGAGGATGAATGAGAATAAAAAGGATCAGGTCGGAGGTTATAAAGAGGGGGATGGCAATCATTAGCCTCGATCAAAGAAGCGTCGCACCGATTTTTGAAACGTTAAATGCTGCCATCAAAAAGACGTCGCCGAATGAGCACAGAGGTGGATTGAATACTACTCCGACAGTGTGCCAAGCCATAGGAGTGGTGGTGTCATTTCATTTATTTCCTGCGCGGAACTTAAAATCTCATTCATCTCCGGGGCTCATGGAATGAAGATCCCGAAAAGTGGGGGGACTATCTATATGGGGTAAAATATGCCCTCAGGGGCATTTGACTGACCAGACACGAAAGAGCCGGGCAGCTCTCTATAGCTGTCACCTATTCTCACCAACTGCCATCACATCTGTCAGCCTTGATTAGAGTTCTAGCACAAATGAACGTTGGTGCCACAGTCATATCCCATCATCCACGTTTTAGGGTTGAAAAGTCTAAATTTGGCTTGTATAAAGATAGCTTAGGGAGGAAGGAAGAGGCATCTCATCTTTGAGACTTGTAACCCTAATTATTTTTCTTTCAATCCCAAGCTCAAGAAGACAGTATTGATTTGAATATTAAACAGTCTTTCTGCTTCAATTCGCATTAATGTCGTTCATACAAGCTCATATCTTTACAAATCTAATCCTATTTTTGGAGTATCAAGGATCGGGTACGCACCCACTTGTTTTTAAACCTCATAAAATAAAAAATTTAACTGATATTCCCAAAAAACCCAATTTTGCCGGAAAACAGCTATCATAAGCTGAAATAACAAATATGATATGATACATTACATAAGTATTGATTTGAATATTAGACTCTTTTTCTTTTCTTTTGCCTCCCTAATGTATTCTGCTGAATGTTTAGTTAAAATGAAAGGTGATAAGAATAAGAGTGAAAAATTAATGGTCAAAAACGAACACTCAAAAGAAAATAGAAATTAGGCCGCCCGTCATTTTTGTCAAGATGAGTCGAAGCCAACCTTCCGATCTACCTAACCCCACCCAGCCCCGGGGACAACTCCCAGCACCTACTTCCTTATTTTAGCCGTTCCTTTTTTAAATTTCTTTTAAGTGACTAATTATAAAATAATTCCATTTTCAATAAATTTTAGCTTAACGCTGTTTTTAGAAATTTGTTCAACTATATATTAGTAGAATAATAGATGCACATTTTTCAGTAGCCGCGATACAAAAAGGCTACTGTAATTCAAATCTGGCGACCTTAACCTCTTGAAGCACACCAATGTTGTTAAATATAACACAGAAAATAGACTTGGGACTAAAGTGTATAAATTTCCTTTTTTCCTCTGTTTCATAAACACATTACGCCTAATATGACACTCTCTCCTCTCAATTTATGTGCCACCTTTTGTATTTCGTGAATCCAACAAGTTTTTTATTTTTATTTTAATATTTTATATGCTCTTAATATTTAATTTATTAATTATTGTGACTTATAATGCTTTTATATAATTTTATTTTAAGCAATTTAAAGATTCTCTATGTTCGAATTCACTATTAAAATTAAAAAATTTGATTCTCGAAATTCAAATCATGCGACATAAATTGGGACCGAGGGAATACTTAATAAAGTCAGAATCATTCTTGATGGTTGTGCTGTCTTATATTTAATTATTCATGTTATGTTACTCTAAACTCATCGAAAAGCGAGGGGATGAGAAGGTATTGAGAATCCTACAATAGTTAAGTCTTGTCTTTTAGGGGTCGTTTGGTAGATAGTCGAAATTATCTCGGGATTATAATCCCGGGACTAATTTATCCCATCTATTGGGATTATTTTATACCATCTAAAAGATGGTATAAAATAATCCCAAGATAAAATGGGATAAGAAGGTATAGGCAGGATATCTTACGTTAATTTTTGTATCGTGTTTGGTTACAGCGTATAAATTTATCTCAGGATAAATTTATACCTTCTACCAAACATGATACAAAAATTAGTGCTGAGATATCCCAACTTATACCTTCTACCAAACGACCCCTTATAGTATTATTTTGGACAATTATCACTATTTGAGTTAATAGTATTTTTCTTTATCAAATCTTTTAAAAGCTAAATTATCTTCTTCTTTTTTCCTAAAAGAATTTAATTTTAGATTTGAGGTGTTGTGCCAAATAAATTATTTTTAGGCAGCAATAACACTAATTTTTATCTTATAGTGAAGATATTACGAATTTAAGTAGAAGCTGAAAATTAATTTCTTTTCAAGACAAAAGTACTATTACTAGATAAATTATGCTTACCGAATTATCTCCGATTAATTTAATTCATCTGTCCCTAAAAAAAAATAAAAAATACAATGTTCTTCTCCCCCTTCCTTTTTTTTTGTTTCTACCGCCCCTTCTCCTTTCTCCTTAAGTGGATTTTTCATTTATATTAAATCATGTATTATAATACATTTAAGTCATCATGTTAAAAATAAGTAATATATCCAATATTATTGCTCTAGTTTAGCTATATATTTGACTAAATTTTTTTAATATATTTGTTTTACTTTTAATTAAATAAAAACATTAATTACAATTTTATAATAAATATTTAAAATTATTTATATGCTTAATAATATTATTGTCTTGTTTCGTAATTTGACACTCGACTAAACACAATTTTCTTATCAAATACTGAAAAACAATTTTTTTTTTCAAATTAATTGGACACACAGAAACTATTCATTAAGTACAAGGAAGATTTTTTTTTGAATTAATTGGCTAAACATAAATTATACTTTTTTAGAAATATGTTTTCAAAAAATTATTTTAACATAAATTATGCTAAAACTAAGCAGATTCTGAAGGTTCGGAAAAGAGACCACAAATCATATGTACATTCTCTTTACGCAAGTGAATTGGAATGCCAACAGACGTCTACTATATTGAATTACCCCATAGTCTCCATTTTGGGAACGTCCAGTGCCAAAGTCACTGAATGGGTAAGTCTCCAATCACGGACTATGTAATATACTTTATCTGTTTGGGTTACGGCGGGTATTTTCTGAAGGTTTAATCTACTTGTGTGATTTCTGTTGAAACATATATTCGGGGGTGAGTGCAGGGCAGACGATTTTAAAGCGGACTCCCCTGGTCATTGAATATTTGACGAATAACTAATTGATTGCCTTTCCTGATTTTGTATATTTCAGTGGAAGACTTTGGTAAATTTCAACAACACCACCTACAGTATTTCTTTTTCCTCAAATCATCAAAGAAAGAAAAGAAAAGAAAAAAAGAGAAGAAAATTGAATGATCCGTGAACTAACTAACTGATGCCATACTGAAAAGAAAAAAAAAAACTGATGCCAGGTCATAATTTCTCAGTCTTTCTTGGTTAGCTACTATTATTACTACTACACCTACGTTCCATCCCTATGCTATAAATACTTTGTCCTATATATTCATCTAACATTCTCCAACTAGCTAACAATATTCACTCACCTCGTGTCTGATTTTACGAGGGGACTTCCCATTTCTTCATCTTAGGTACATTTTTATCAACCACGCTCTCTTTTTATTTCCTTATATATTTATTTTTGGAGGTTCGGATCTACATGTTTTTTTTTTTTTTTTCAAGTTTGGTGTTGAATTCTTCATTCGGGTTTGTGTCTTTTAGTGTGAAAAGTTCTTCAATTGTCGAATCTTGCTCTTGTTTTCGATGTTTCCGAGGTTGTATATATGTATATGGTTATGCTTTTATTTGTTGTTCAGTGACTCTTTTAAATATTGGATCTGTTTTTAACCGCCATTAATAGTTGTTACTAAAAGTCTTTTCTCTTTTGATTTTGTTTACGGATTAAAGATCTGATTATTCTTTTTATATACTGGGAGTGTAATTTGGATCCATATATTCCTACCCCAACTAATTTTAGAGGTATAGTTGATTTTCATTTTGCATTCACCTTCTCATTGTTTGTTTGTTGTCATTTCTTTCCTCATTCATTTAGTATTATTTGTAGAAGTAGTTTCTTTTGCTAGTATTTTACACTTTAGTGTAGTCTTTATGTTTGGTTGAATTCAGGAGGATTTAGCTTCATTTGTGTTTGTTCTCTTTTGGAAGGAAGATTTTCAGAAACTTGTCTAGTAGGTGTTTGGCCATGCAATTTGGAGCTCAAATTTGAAGTTTTGATTCAAAATCAGCGATTGTTTATTACATTTGAACAAACCTTCAACTTCAATTTCAAATCCCAAATTCTACAAAAAGTAGGATTTCAATTCCAAATTTATGATTTCAATTTTTTTTTTTTTAAATTTAAAACTTGACCCTTAAGTTCATATTTTACAAAAAAAGAACCATACTTTTAAATTATGCTAAAAAAGACCCATGTTCGACGGGAAGAGATTGTCCGTATAATGTGAGAGGATTATATTAAAGAATAGCTAGTTACTACTATTGTTGATTATTGGACCAGTGGATCTTTGTAAAACTATGTGTATTTGAGAGTTTGTAATATCATGTAATCGCAAACATTTATTTATAAAAGGAGCATGTAAATATGAGTTATTAATTAGGCACCTTAGGATATTCAGATACCTTTTTTATGAAATATGGTTTGCTCATTGGAAGTTTTGATAGTTTTCACAAGTTGTGAGATTTTCATGTTTATGAGAGATGCAAGTTGCATGTCCAAAGACAGGCCCTTGGACTAACGAATTATTCGTATTTTTGTTCGTTTGTGATCTTATTTGTTTAGGAATGTTGATTTCAGGTGGATAGGGGAAAGGGGCTGCTTGAATAATATACTTCATATACCATTTTGTTTTCGCTAACTAATTCACATACCTTTTATGTATCACTACTTGGATACACATTGCCACTCGAATGACTATATGATGAAATGTTTCACTGTCAGCTCAATAGTTATATATTGATGTATTGTTTTGGTCTTCTGTCTCAAAATTTAATGGCTGCCTGTCATATGCAAGAAATTTATCTGTTCATGGATGGTTTTTGTTTGTGCTGACGTTGTAACTTCGCAGAGATCTCAGTTGACTTGGCAAAATGACTACTGGACAACTTTTTTCCAAAACTACACAAGCTTTGTTCTACAACTACAAGCAACTTCCTATTCAGCGCATGCTTGACTTTGATTTCCTTTGTGGTTCGTACTATGCTTCTGGTTCTCAATTGATTTACCGCAACTATGCAAACAATAATCTTGTAATATTCAACGTGTTGGTTAATGCTAATTTCGTATTTTTCAAAATTTCAGGGAGGGAAACACCATCTGTTGCTGGAATTATTAATCCTGGTTCTGAGGGATTCCAGAAACTTTTCTTTGGTCAGGAGGAAATTGCAATCCCAGTACACTCAAAGTACGTCCTTCTTTTTGTTTTTCAATCATTGATCCTATTCCCAATTTATTTTGAGCTTTTTTATTTGGATCTCTAAAGGGCATTCTTTCGTAGTCTTTCTCAATGTGGTCTTCTTTCTTGTTGGTCCCTTCCAGTATGCTATTTCTCTTTGGTGTGGCTTAAATATATTTAGCTCGGGTTTTCCAATTTTAGCCTTTTTTTTTTAATGATATCATGTGCCAAATATTTAACTTACGTTTAGAAGATGAAAATCGCGGAAATGCGAATGCTGCGGTGGATTTGTGGGCACACTAGGAGGGATAGAATTAGGAATGAAGATATCCGGGACAAGGTGGGAGTGGCATCAGTGGAGGACAAGATGCGGGAAGCGAGGCTGAGATGGTTTGGGCATGTGAAGAGGAGAGACACGAGATCTTTGCCGCAGGTGCGGAGGTGTGAGAGGTTGGCTATGGACGGTTTCGGAGAGGTAAAGGGAGGCGAAGAAGTATTGGAGAGGTGATTAGACGGGATATGGCACGGTTCGAGCTCACCGAGGGACATGACCTTAGATAGGAGGTTGTGGAGGACTCGGATTAGGCTAGAAGGCTAGGTGGCTTATCCTTTCACCATAGTAGTTGTAGTTTTGCTCATTCGTTTATTGCCATTTGATTTACTTTGCATTTGATTGCTTTTATAATTGTTGGGCCGTTGTACTTTGATTATCTTATTTATCTATAGTAGTTAATGCTCCTTTCTTTCCGAACTGTTCTACCATGACTTTCTCGCTTTTGTTATTCCTTGTTTTCATATTGTTTTCGGTATGCTTGGCCCTATCTTACCTTTTGTCTTGTTTTCCTCTCTTGAGCCGAGGGTCTTTCGGAAATGGCCGCCCTACCTTTCAAGGTGGGGGTTAGGTCTGCGTACACTCTACCCTCCCCTTAGGTCTGCGTACACTCTACCCTCCCCAGACCCCACATGGTGGGATTATACTGGGCTTCTTGTTGTTGTTGTTGATCATAATTGAGTCACTTCGAATGAGGTGCAATGTAGGCAGACACGCAAACAAATTTGTTGTTAAGTTTTCTCAGTTTGAATTACTTCAGTTAGTAAGAGATACAGAAAAATGTGTTGTCGCAGTTTCTCAGCTTGAATTACTTGAGTTAGTAAAAGAATGCCTTAATTCTGAAATTTTCTACAACCACAAGATATGTCATATTTCTGGCAGATATATTTGAACTATGTTGTCTTTACATACATTTGTACTACTGGTTTCTATTTGGTGAGCATGGTGTCTTATCACTTTCACTGATTATATTCTACATTATACTCATTCTTCAGCATTGAAGCCGCCTGTGCTGCACATCCCACGGCTGATGTTTTCATAAACTTTGCGTCTTTCAGAAGGTTGGTACTAACCACTGTTCTTTTTGTGCTGTCTGCCTTAAATTGCTTTTTTTCTAGAAGAGAAAATCTGAAGCTGCAAAAGATTTGCTCTTGTGTCTCTGATCTTTACTGTCTTATTCATTTGCAGTGCTGCTGCTTCCTCCATGTTGGCTCTTAAACAGCCAACCATCAAAGTTGCAGCTATTATAGCTGAAGGTGTTCCTGAGTCGGACGCTAAGCAGCTGATTGCTTATGCAAAGGCAAACAATAAGGTAATATTATGTCATATCAATCAGGTTTCTGCCTTTGCGTACATTATTGTTTTGACGGGGCTGGGGGGTTATAAATGATGATGTATAATCAAGTATAGGATATTCTTATGGATAATGCAATGAAGAAATTATCAATTATTTGTCTCGCATTTCATAGTTGCCTTGCCCTGGAAGCAATGAATTCCTCCTTTCTTAAAGAGATCATAGAAAAATGGTAGAATGAGCTCTTAAATAGATCATCAGGTGGAGCATTTAGGGGGTCCAATAACTTCCCTCACTCTACTTTTCTTCCTTTGTTAATTTCCAAATTTTATGGCATTAATATGGTGATCTTTCTCAGGTGGTTATTGGTCCAGCTACTGTTGGAGGAGTTCAAGCTGGTGCTTTTAAGATTGGTGATACTGCTGGAACAATTGATAACATTATTCAGTGCAAACTTTACCGACCTGGATCTGTGGGTTTTGTCTCAAAATCTGTGAGTGATTTTTAGAGCCTCTTTCATCTTGTTGTATAGATATTAGAGAAATCTCTAATCAATTACACCTGCAGCATTTTGCCCCCTCCTACTCTCTACTTTACTATCTCCTAGAGTGCAATTAAGATAAGAAAATACTTGTGAGATACTTTCTATCTATTCTCAACTACTTTCAGAAACATATCTTTACATAACTTTAATGTATGAAACCATTCAAGCATCCCTTTTACCAAACTTTAATGCATGAAACCATGACCTCACTCTAATATACGAAGCTTAATAGTTTTGGAAATAACATTTTCCGGTTTCGAGAATAATAACTTTTCTCTTGATGTACAGGGCGGTATGTCTAATGAATTATACAACACAATTGCTCGTGTGACCGATGGAATTTATGAAGGTTGGATATTCTAAATTCTGAATCCATCTTATTGGAGCAAGTTTATGTTGTTTTAATTGAAAAATGGTGTATGCAGGAATTGCAATCGGGGGAGATGTTTTCCCTGGCTCTACCCTTTCTGATCATGTTTTGCGCTTCAACAATATCCCACAGGTAATTCACTCGTATAGGCTACATTCTCCCTGTAATATCACCAAGTTCATCCTCAGGCCCTCGGTGTTGTTGCTTTAACAAATCCTGATTGTTTGTAGAGCTACTTTTAGCTTTGTGATCATAAAGCTAACATTCTAACCAAGTAGCAAAGTTTATCCCTTTCCACACACACGCACACACTGTGACTTTGTTGCCTTTCTCCCTAATGTTCGCCATTAGTATTTAGATTTAAGGTCAGTTTAATTCCACTGGATTGATATAAGTAGAAGCTCAATGGTGCATAAACAACTGATGTTTTGATGTCTTGATGTATTTCGTGCTTCTCTTACCATTTTTTCAATTACTAGTTCTTCACTTTCTTTTTTAATTGTGGTTTTGATATACTTAGGTTAAAATGGTGGTTGTTCTTGGGGAACTTGGTGGACGAGATGAATATTCCTTGGTTGAAGCCTTGAAGCAGGGAAAAATCAACAAGCCTGTTGTTGCCTGGGTTAGTGGAACTTGCGCTACGCTCTTCAAGTCAGAAGTGCAATTTGGTCATGCGGTGAGCTCTATTTCCCTTTATTTCCACATTCCTAGAAACATGTTGCTAATTATCCCTCGCAAAGGCCGAGAGATGTTTTGATGCAAGAGCTTTTTGCCTCTTCTCTTTCCTTCTTTTTATAAGAGGCTTGACAGGATAGTCTTTGCACATGAAGTCTAACTTTGCATAGGTCCTTGTCAAATAGGGTGCAAAGAGTGGTGGTGAAATGGAGTCTGCACAAGCAAAGAATCAAGCACTCAGGGACGCTGGAGCTGTAGTTCCAACCTCATATGAAGCTTTTGAAGGAGCAATCAAAGAAACTTTTGAAAAGCTAGTGAGTCTCATGATATTCAGCAGATAACGATTGTTTATGCCTTCTACTCTGCTATTAGTTCTGACAGCACTGCATATTTGTTTTGGTAGGTTGAAGCAGGAAAGACTACTCCTGTAAAGGAAATTACACCTCCTCAAATACCTGAGGATCTTAGCACGGCAATCAAGAGTGGGAAAGTTCGGGCCCCAACTCATATTATTTCCACAATATCTGATGATAGAGGTATAGTTGGATTTGTGTATTCTATATTAATGATTAATTGTTTTTTTCTGGTGGCTAATTAAGTGTCGGAAATGAGGCTGATTGTGTCTACAACTTCTATTCACAGGTGAAGAGCCTTGCTATGCTGGCGTACCCATGTCATCCATTGTGGAGCAGGGACTTGGTGTTGGTGATGTAATATCCCTCTTGTGGTTCAAACGTAGCCTACCACGTTATTGCACACGTTTTATTGAGGTAAGGTTCTTATGGTTGCAATTCTATCACTATTTCAATAGGTTATAAACTCTTATTTTTAACCATCAGTTTCTGCCAGTTTCTAAACCTTAATATGATTTGCCCTGGTTGATTTCTTGGCAGATATGTGTCATGTTGTGTGCTGATCATGGTCCTTGTGTTTCTGGTGCACACAATTCTATTGTAACTGCCAGGGCTGGAAAAGATCTGGTTTCCTGCCTTGTTTCTGGTATGTTACAATTTGCAGGTTTCTAGATATGCGTTTATTTTTCAATCAGAACTGGACTAATGTGGCTCTTAATAGGATTGCTGACTATTGGTCCACGATTTGGTGGTGCTATTGACGATGCTGCCCGGTACTTCAAGGATGCTTATGACAAGGTGAGGCTTATGATTTATGAGCATTCCCTAAGCCACTCATGAGGCTAGAAGCAGTTTCCGCTGGTCTCTTTTGTGCCCGCCAGATGAATAGATATTTTCAAATGCTTTGTATTTGCAGGGTCTTTCTCCATATGAGTTCGTGGAAAGTATGAAGAAGAAGGGAATTCGAGTGCCAGGAATTGGCCACAGGTATTATATCTTGTAGCTGCTTGATTATATCTCCTTAAGATATGGAAGCAAAAGATGTACTTGAAAAACTTTTGAACTTGTATGGTTATCATGCTTGTAGACTATATTTGACGTACCGCATCTACTTCTTGTGTGACAGGATTAAGAGAGGTGACAACAGAGATAAGAGAGTGGAACTACTGCAGCGTTATGCTAGAGAAAATTTCCCATCTGTTAAGTACATGGAATATGCTGTTGAGGTTGAAACTTACACACTCTCAAAGGCAAACAACCTAGTCCTCAACGTCGATGGTGCCATTGGATCCCTCTTCTTGGATCTCCTTGCGGGCAGTGGAATGTTCACCAAGCCAGAAATTGATGAAATAGTGGGTATTGGTTACCTCAATGGACTTTTTGTGCTGGCTCGTTCAATTGGGCTTATAGGGTGAGTTGCATGATGCTTAAAACACCATTTTAGATTCACTCTCACATTCTTGTTTATGATAGCTTGATTCGACTTCCTTAATGATTGACCTGTACCTTATGAAATGTCAGGCACACATTTGACCAGAAGAGATTGAAGCAGCCTCTGTACCGTCACCCATGGGAAGATGTCCTCTACACCAAGTGAAGAGAAAAGTTGCCTGCTCCAAATCTACAGTTCTCATTCAAACTATTTGGTTAGCCATTTGTCGAGTGTGAGTGGTTCATTTGTTAGACTAGTGTTTCTACTACTCCGAAGGGCTCCAATGAGCATTTCATTTTGTAACTTCTTAGCGAGATCCCTACGAGGCAATTATCATTTATGATCAGTTTTTAGCTCCACGGCGCAAGTGTTTTTCCCCCCTCTTTTCATGTCATAAAGAAATAAAACATTCTATTGTTGTACCTTTGTTCACCTGATTTCAAATGTCTTTACAAGGAGATTCTTCATTCCGTGTCTATGCACTGTTTGCATAAAAAGAAAATTTAGTAGTTACATGAAAAGGCTTCACAGTCTGGCAACCATAGACTGGCTGATCAGGTTTTGAATAGATTTTGGACAGTAACATGCTAGAACATGTTATATTACTCTGAGCATATACATATTTTATAATTAGTAGTATAAAACTTAAATTTTCTACTATGTAGAAATGAGAGTGGGGTTGGGAACACAGCAAGATCACATTGTACAAAAAGTTATCTCAACTCTACTTAAAAATTAGGCCTTTTTAATGAATTTCTTTGCTTTCTACTGTGAACACGTGTAACGCCACTGTTTTAGCAAGCCACGCGTACTCTTCTTTTCCCAAATGGACCGAGCTGCTTTCTCTTTTTGTACCTTTGCTTCTCTAAATTATACAATTTAATCAACTATTTTTTTTATCCTATGTGAATATATGTCATAGTACTAAATATTTTATTCTCTTCTCATGTATATACATATGCACTTCAATTTTAATTCTCCGACATATTTATTTTCTCCGTGCATTTTTACTTGTTCACTTTTGAATTTTTAAGTTCTTTAAGAATTAATAAATAAAGTACTCTTTAAATAAGTCAGTATTACTTAATGTCGGCTTTTTTTCCTTTTGGATCTGCTTTAGAAATACGTAAATAAAAGATATATTTTATTATCTTACCCCTATTTCTCTCAAATAAATACATTCTGATCAAAATTGATTATTTTCAAGAACATTTATTACTAATTAATTTTATCTTGATTTTGTAAACGAACAAGTAATTTGGACATATATTTTTAGTAATGTGGCCAAGTAATATGGGACGGAGAGGGTAAGATGGGAAAATTTTAATTAATTTTATCTTGGTTCTGTAAATGAACAAGTAATTTGGACATATATTTTTAGTAATGTGGCCAAGTAATGGGACGGAGGGAGTACTTCATTTATTAATTCTTAAAGAACGTGAAAAGTCAAAAGTGAACAAGTAAAAGTACATGGAGGAAATAAATATGTGTCAGAGAATTAAAATTAAAGTGCATACGTGTATACATGAGAAGAGAATAAATATTCAGTACTATGACATATGTCCATGTGGGATAAAAAATAGTTTAGTGATGTGGCCAATTAATACATGAAGTATATATTTTATCATAATATCCATATTTATTGATGTTAAGTCTCAATAGCCTTGAAAAATGGTTTGAAAATGAGTAATTAATATGAAGGGTAAAATTAATAATATGAATAAATTTTTTTTCTCTTGATATGTTAACATGGACAAGTAAAAATGAACGGAGGGAGTGACTTTTATCCCTATTTTCCTTCTTTGTCAATACTTTAAACGCGAAGAGAGGATGAACTATAGCAATGCAAATTTGTACCAAAAGTTATACACATTGTATACTTTAATCAACTATTTTTTATCCCACTTGGACATATATCATAATGCTGAGTATTTATTCTCTTCTCATATATACATATATGCACTTCAATTTTAATTCTCCTACACATATTTATTTCCTCTGTGCATTTTTACTTGTCCACTTTTGACTTTTGACGTTTTTTAAGAAATAATAAATATCTGAAGTCACACATATGGAGAAGAAGAGACTTAGGATTCCAAAGTCCAATGTTGCCATCGACATTGACAAGACCACCAGCAGTGATCCCATGCGAGTCCGGAATCAAAATGCCCAAAAAAAATAAACATTTTGAACCAAAATACCCCAACAAAAAAAAATGTTTTTTTTTACCAAACGACCTTTAGCGCAAGATAATTTTAATGGGCTAAAGCGATAACGAGGACAACTCCGATTAACTTGCTATAGCGCAATAATTCTTTGCGCTATAGTTGTCCCACTTTTTTTTTTGGCCCTTTTGGTTAACCCTTATAATTACACTTTTTAACGTGTTTGATCATAGATTAATCATGCTTCGGGACCCCCGAAACTTCAATATTTTATATAGAACCCTACTTATTTTTGTGCGATTAATAAGGTAGGATCAATACATCAAGGATACACAAAAGTTCGGATGGCCGTTTTAGTGATTGAAAAGTGCTCGAACGCCATTTTCGTTTGAAGGCTTGGTGACATTAGCTTGAAGTTCTTTACGAACACTTAAACTTGTTCATTAATAATTAATCAAAAGTTAGTCAAAATGGCACCATTCATACAAAAAAAAAAAAAAAAACTTAATTAAATTACATCATTCATAACCTTGAGTAGATGAAAATACTTAAACTTGTTCATTAATAAGAAACCCAAACTTTTTAAAATACAATCATCAAAGTAAGAAAAAAAAACTTAACAAACATTCATCAATTAATGCCACCTTGAGTTGATCTTCCGCCACCACCACCGAGATGTGCCACCACCGCTAGAGATTCCACCACGAAAGTTTCCTCCACTCTGAGACTTCCACCGCGAATGTAGTTTGACCACCGTACCGTAAGGACACTTGTGCTTATCATGACCAACATAATTGCAAAATGAGCATTTTCGAGTGTGTCTCCTCGGTGGAACATCCGTTTCATTATTGTCACGATTAAAACTTATTCGACCCCGTGAGCCGTGACTAGTGCCGAGCCGGGCACTTTCGTGCGTACCCATCAACCATAATCGTCCTACTAAAAGCATGAAGCATAGGCGAAGGTAAGTCTCGCCCCAAAGCCGACATATATATACATATACATATACAAATATACATAACGGATGTAGTCTTTAAATTTACGGAAAATGCATAAGAGCACAAACCATACAAAAACAACTATACGAGCTGCCCACGACCTACACGTACATGTCTACGGACCTCACAGAGTCATAATAGAACCATATGACGGGACGGGCCCCGCCGTGCCCCGTGAACAAGCATATATACAAAACGAATTTCAAAAGTCGGCTGTATCGATTCACTCCAAACGACGGAACGATACCTAAGCGACGGATCACCGAAACGCGTTCCCGTACCGCGCGGCATGAAACGCGACTCCCGAAGAAAAGGGGTCGGTGACGGAATATGTGCGAGTATGTAAAAGCATGGAATACGAGGAAACGAGATCATGCGCCAACCGAAATAGGAGTACGGAAAATGAACATGATAGTCGAATGGAATACGTGCATACGTAATACAAATAGTGCATGGAGTACGGAAGACGGATATAATAATCGGAATGCTCAAAATACTTAGCTTTCTCTTGAAGAACATTTCTATCTCGTATGTATATAAAATAGAACATATCATAGTAGCGACGTTAACCGATGTGGGATTCGCCTAAATCAATGTGGGATTCGTTTAAACCAATGTGGGATTTGCCTAAACCGGTGCGGAATGTGCCTCGCCACTAGGTTTGCCCCGTTGGGTTTGCCCCACCAAACTCGAAACCCGACGGATCATATTTCGGAATACATGTATATATCGTATCGTCACGATAAACGAATCATCGTATTATCATATCATGATTAAACGGAACCGCATCATATTACCGTATCATCGAAACACGTTCCTTATATTATCGGATCATCGCATTATCAAATCATCATGTCATCGGATCGGGTCATATACCCCGTGCGGTCCATAATAGGACCGGCGGACGGAACGTGGTCGCCCTCGGTCGCACGCGGGCGCCAACTCATCATACTTTTACGAAGTTTTCGGATCTCCTCCCGTATCTCCGTCACACATCATAAATCGATGAATCATATCATATTTCGGAACTCATCATACTTCGTATCATATCATATCATATTAGGCGCTCATCATACTTCGGAAGCTCATTAATGGATTGTGCGCGCGATAACCTAACCGACACAGGACTCGGCGAAAAAGTAATAATAGTGTGCACGAGCGAATCGTAGGATCTATAGGCAATTCAAAATATCTATAACCATATGCAATGCAAACATTTACAAAAACTTAATAAATTAATCAAAGCAATTCATTACTTACAAATTAATACAATAGTCCGGACGCGTTTCTTACAAATAATGCCACTTAACACATGAAACCGAACCTTAAGGATCATAACTTCATATCGGAATTATATACATAGCAATTCTCATTTCAAACCCGTTACATAAGTAGGTAATCATACTCGGGGGATTCAAACGATAATTACATTAAGTCTTTTTCGGAAAAATCGTTAAGTCTAAGCATAGGAAAGTATCGTGGGCCCACGGACGGGCATCCGCCCCGCCCGAGCCACTTCTATGAAAGTTGGGGGATATTATGCCTTATGGAGTCACCTATGAAGGTTTCGGGGCGATCCGAGCTCGTCTACGAAAGTTACGGGAGTTCGTAGTTACGAAACCCCTTTAAGGACACAATTCTTTTTAGAACATTTAAAACTCATTCATATCAAAACATAAGAACTTTGGATTGTCTACATTAGGAGAATTAACTTTAAGAAGCGAAGAAGAAACGCGTATAAGCTCGGATCTTAAGAGTGGAGTTCCCAGAGGTTCGTATGATATTCACCTTACGTCTAAGACATGCCAAAGAAAGAAAGAAAGCCTTACATACCTTGGCGCTCCTTAGCTAATCCAAACTCGAGCCTCGGCTCTCCAAAGTCTACACGACGTCGATAAATATCAACCATTAGCCACTCTAAGTGTTTGGAAATTCCATCCCAAACTATTTCTTAATTCTACGAGAAAATTGGGCGGCACCTCTCCACCATGTATCTGACAACCACGAGATTTCCACTCGGCCTTAAGTTCTTTAACAACAACACCAACAACTATTTTAATAACATTGACAATCATTAAACGATTATATTTTAAAATTCTTCTCACATATTTCGACAACATGCCAATTATTTTCAATTCAAGTTCATATATTCAAAACCCATCTAAACAACATTCAAGAATACTTTAAGCAACTCGCTCAACAATTCCAACTCTCCAACAAAAGCATCACTCTTACCCAAAACTTCTCCAACCGACAACACAACGTGAACACGTTCCACCTTCCAAATTCATAAACTACACCACCAAACCACACTTTAATAAACATTATTCTCACAATTTCAAGAAACTACATTAAGATCACATTAAGCTTCAAATCAAACTTACGGTTTCTAACTTCAACTTGGATTATTAACCTTCGTTTTACGTCATAGAATTCATAACGACGACAACCAAAATACTAAATGACATTAGTTCATTTCTTGCATACCAAACATCCCCTATTCGGCCACTCCTCAACATACATCATTCTATGAGTTTTCCTTCATTTTCTACACATTACAACAACACATAAATATGTTGAATTCAATTAATTAATCACCCATCTACACATAGTATCACACGGCCACACACCCACACACACACACACTATACCTTGACCTCCACACTTTCATGAATTTCATTCATTTTCATACTTCACAATATACACAAATCACTCATAACATATGAAAAATGAGATTGGGTCATACCTCTTCCATCGATTCTTCAAGTTGACTATAAGTTGCGCCTAAACCAACGCTTGTTCTAACCACTCCAGCGACTCCACCACGTTGTTATGCACCTTCTAAGGAGTAGAATTGCTAGAGAAAATTATTTTTTTTCCTTCACTTGTTCTTGGTCTCTCCCTCGGTTAGCTTGGCCGAATATGCTTGCCCTTTGTTTTCTCCCATCCTTTCTTGAAATTTCTAGAGATGAAAATGATGAGAAATGTGATGAATTAAATCATCCATACTACATATATTAAACTTCCATGTGGCCATGGCCCACACTCATGTGGCCGACCACATGGCATAATTTTTCATGAAATTACAACTTCCAAAAAATTACCTTTTGGCCCCCAAATTTCTTATGAGATGTCTAACTTTCCATAACCCACTTTTTAATCCCAAATTCCATAATATCTCATGCTAATGAAATCATGGGCAACTCCGTGCCTTGAAATAAATCATGGTTAAAATCTCAACTTCGTGTCCCGCACTTTGATCTTGCCCCTAATGGTTTCCACAATTAACTCGAAATGTCCCGACGTACAAAAATGAGGGATATAACAATTATGAATACGCGAGTATGCATTCTTTCTGAATTTACGGATAAATGCTTTATTTGCAACCATTGAAAATGGATCCGGTGGCCAATAACTCTCCTACCAGTGGGTAGAACCTTCCAAAGATACGTTCTTGCATAATTTTCAATTGTGTATTCCTCGGCCGTACGGGGAGACGTTCTTTCGATGCGATAAAACACTTGAAGGCATGAGAACATGGCATGTATATGATTGCCACTTGCCGCATGTGCATGTTCTTGGAATCTCACAAATTGTGTGGACGTTACCTCGCTTTATCTTGGTGCACACTTGTTGTGAGTTCAAATATGCGCTACATAAGCAAATTGTACTCCATCGGTCCATGTTTTACGAGCCTTATATTTGTGGTACTCGAACGGTAACCTTTGGCATCCGTTAAAAAAAATGCTTTGGCCTCTTTTGATCTAATCACGAACCGCTCCACAACCTCGCTTAAATGTCATTCTCACCATTACGGAAGGAGTCCGTGAGTTTGAACAACAAGTGTTGAATGACTCGTAGCCGGATGTTCCATACCCCATCGCATACCTTCATCCCCATTGTAATGTCTATTTGTCTTTATCAATTGCATTCATATCGGGAAGGCTTCCTAACGCCGCCTAATAATGTCCATCGACATCGTTAAACTAGCATTCTCATGCTGTTACTACATCCAATTGCAATTCGATATGCCTTCAAATGCCTTAATAATAATAGGCATAATAATAAAATTGAACATATTGTGCAATAATAATGTCCGTAATAATAATTCCCATAATCAATAACGTGTTGCCTTAAGTAGTCCAAAACATACCCCACGTACTAATGCTCTCATTGCCGCAATTGCAAAGCTAGAGGGAATATAGCTCCATTTGCATCCATTCCAAAAGCTGACTTTATGTCATACTTCCCGTACACATGTGTTCCATCTATTGATATTGATAGTGACAATGAGCAAAACCATCAATGAATGGTTTGAAGGCCCAAAACACAAAATCAAAAATATTGCCGGCACGCCAGGCTTCCGAGCTTCCATTTCAACAACAAGTACATGATTGAAGTGTTGTAGAGCCGCCATGTATCTCGGCGGACGATCTTGAAAGAGCCCCTCCCAATTGCGAAGACTATCTCATTGTACGCCTACGCCCAAGATACGCCTTCCTCCTCTAATAGTTTTGCTATATGCTTTTCATGGACGCGACTCTGTCAATCTTTAATAGGGAACACGAAAAAGTTGAAATATCGACATATATACAACGAGAGCATTATATTAACACCAAAAATAAAATAAACTTAGGCGAAGCGGATACCTTGGGTTTTCTCTAATGTCGCCAACTAATACACGCGCAATCAAATTAGTATCTAGATTGCAATGATTATCTGGGAGGTCACCCATATCACAAGTGTGCTTTGTGTAGAACTTTGAAATAGTCCACATCTTTTCAGCAGTTTCCTTGCCACGGAGCATCCATTCGCAACCTTGATATTTTCGCTTGCACCAATCGCCAAAGTTTTCGTGTGGAATCGTCGTTTAAACTCCCTATCCCCCAGATGCAATAAATCTTAACGACAATAATTTTGCAACAATTTTTTTCGAGTGAAAATCATCACTTTTTCCAATATGAGCCTTTTGTTTTAAAAGATCATCTTTCCACAACTTCGCCGAATATGATCATCATCCCTAGTAAAGACAAAGGCATACGGCGAAAGATGATCGAGATAGATCTCATCGGAATGCTACCGGAATCGGGGTCGACTCTTTGTTGTTGAAATTGACTTTTGCTCGACTTTCTTGCCGTTCAAACGGCCGCCGTGAATTCGGTATCCTCGTGCGCTCGGATTGTTCATCATGTCTTGCAATATATTTGATGTTGAGGATTGGTTCCAACCTCGAATCTCATCGTCACTTTCCTCCGCATTAGGTATTTCTTATCTCCGGATGATGTCACTATATAATTCGGATAATCCGGACCACCCATAGCTTGTGCCTTTGCCTATAATTTGGTGCAACCACCACATTCTCCCTACATAAGAAATTAGGGTGTTTTAACTACTACACATCAAATAACACTTATTGATGTTAAAAAAAATAGACGTACCGATAGTAATCAAGCTTCACCGAAACTTGAGGAAGGACCATCGCTTTGAGTTGTTGGATGAGGTGCGGATGTTCCAACACGATTCATCCATCCCGATTGAGGAGACCGTCCGATATGATCCATATCAGGTATATAACCCCTAAATAATATAATCGACATTATTAGTAGCATTCAAGTGCCACTACACATAATAATAATAATAATAATAATAATAATAATAATAATAATAATAATAATAATAATAATAATAATAATATTGTAAAAAATGAATATTTACCACAGCCCGTCAAATGTCGACTTAAATATCCGGAGGTTTGGCTAGTCAAAAATCAAGCTTTCATAGTACTCATGTCGGGGTAATTGTGTTGATAAGTAGGTTCCGCTGAGTGACTTCGACCTAATTATAGACGGGCTTCACGAGTCTATTTCGGCTTGAGCCCTAGCCATGAATTCAAGTCGATTAATGGGGACCTTCTATATACATTTCAAGGACGATAAGTTATCATTGCCTATAATCATAAGGCACCTTCAAAGAATCACCAAAAGAATCATCATCTTGAATGTACCACTGTCCATAACGAGTTACACCTTCCGGCGTAAATGACATTGGATATTTTCCAATTATATTTAGATCAAAATCACTTCTACTTAACTTGTAGTCTATTATACAAGGCTTGTAGTAGTTTTGAGAATTTTAAGTCAAGTGGAAACTTAACATGGTATTTTGGGAAGAATCATAGCGAGCAAATTATTTTTCTCGAATATAATTTGTCCGTCCCAAATAAAGAAACTCTAATTCTTGGAACATCAATATTTTGAATAATTTAGGAGGAATACAAAATGTAAAAACTAGATGAAACTTCGAATTTTTGCTTTTTTTGCCTTATACGAACTCGGTATTTATAGGATTTGAAGTTTGAATATAGAACCAACGCATGCATGCAATTACAGTGTCTTGCAGTGTTACGTCAAATCAAATTAAGTGCGGAGTGTTGCATAACGCATGAAATAATTGCGTTATGTCAGGTCCCAGCAGAATAGCGCAGTAAATTACTGCGTTATTCTGTCACAACGCAGTAAAATACCCCGTTATGATAGTATAACGCAATAATTTAATGCGTTATCTTGCATAACGCATATTTTCTGCGCTATATCTTACATTGCATATTGTCACGCTCAATCTCGAAACGAGAAAAACGTCATGATTCGAATCAAACTTTATATAACGTAATTTGACGAATAGTTGTTACCAACCACACAACATTCCACACAAAATTGAGTTACTATGTCATTTTTTGACCAATTTAGAGATATTAGTCGTGTTATATCGTTCACTCCAAAAAAACATATTTGAAGCAATCGGTAGGACACGGAACTAGATGATGATGATTTTCATTACTCAAATAACCCTAACGATAGATTCAATCGAGAATACAATAATAAAATGAGAGAGGAGTAGGATTGGCGTGTTAGGATCCTGCAGCCTTTCTTTGAGCACAAGTTAGCGTCTCCTAGGATTCAGGGCTTAAACGCCCGAAAAACGTGCTATGTCAATGCCTCGCGAACTCAAAGCAGTTTAATTTGGCTCTTAATCGTTTTCGTGAAGAGAACAATCGGATACAAATACGTTACCATAGGGTAGAATATAGTATACATGGTAGCACAAGATTTAGATCCAAGTGGGATTCGGACTGTAAACTGTCCGATGAAGATTAATATTTTTCTTACAATAAGGTAAGTAGGTAGGGTCATAAAGACCCTCCCCCCCTCCCCCCCGAGGGTACTTGGGGGGTTTGCAACTATATAAGTAGCCCTTTCTTTTGTTATTAGATTACACCATATTCAATGTCGAGTAGTAAAAACTCAGCTTGGTCTTTACTCCTTCCAAAAAGAACCAAATAGCAGTGATGATGAGAGTTTAAATCATAACAGTTTTTCGAGCGATACCAGTGATTTCAAACTAGATGAGCTAAATCCCCACCTTCTTTTAGAGCTTAATGATGATTTACAAAGGTGTGAAATATTCGGATCCGCGGGAATATTATTGCCATTTACGCGAGAATGGTCACATCGGCTTACGAATCGAACGTCTTGTTCGTGACTTGAAAATCTCAACGCTCCAATCCCAACAAGGTACTCTTAACCATGCCTCAAGTAGGTCCGAAAACTTGCGAGCTTGCCGTGCAAAGTATTAGAAAAGAAAACAACGGAATGCTTGGCAAGACGATGTAGATTTTACATGCTAAAGTTGGAAGAACAAAGCATCATCAACCGGTAGAGCTAAGCGCTGCGAAAAAAAGATGTGTCTTAAGAAACCGCCAATATTTTTCTGAGGACGATATTGAGGACTTGTACTCTGATGATGATTAAGAATGTTGTGATTTTAGTTTTAAGTTTAATTTATGATTATGCTGTTATTTTGAAGAATATTAGTATGTTAAGTATTTTCATCTACTCAAGGTTATGAATGATGCAATTTAATTAAGTTTTTTTTTTTTTTTTTTATGAATGCTGCCATTTTGACTAACTTTTGATTAATTATTAATTAACAAGTTTAAGTATTCGTAAAGAACTTCAAGCTAATGTCACCGAGCCTTCAAACGAAAATGGCGTTCGAGCACTTTTCAACCACTGAAACGGTCGTCCGAACATTTGTGTATCCTTGATGTATTGATCCTACCTTATTAATCGCACAAAAATAAGTAGGATTCTATATAAAATATTGAAGTTTCGGGGTCCCGAAGCATGATTAATCTATGGTCAAAGTACGTTAAAAAGTTTAATGGATGAAGGGTTAACCAAAAGGGCCGAAAAAAAAAGGAGGGACACTATAGCGCAGTAAATTACTGCGCTAAAGGTAGTTTGGAAACATTTTTTTGTTGTTGGGGTATTTTGGTTCAAAATATTTTTTTTGGGGGCATTTTGGTTCCGGACTCGCTAAATTTGCCCCAAAACAACTGATTGAATTCTAGAATGGAGAAGAAAGCATAGGCGCCGCCACAAGTTTACCCCTAAGTAACCTTTAATTTTACAGGTTTGTCCCTGTTCGTACACCAGCTCCCGTTTCTAATATAGTAGAGAAATAATAAATAAAGTATATATTTTATCACAATATCCATATTTATCAGTGTATAGTCTCAATCGCCTTAAAAAATGATTGAAAATGAGTAATTAATGTGAAGGGTAAAATAAGAAAAAGAAAAATTTCTCTCTCCCGATATGTCAACGTGGATAATTAAAAGTGAAGGGAGGGAGTGATTTTTATCCCCGTTTTCCTTCTTTGTCAATACTTTACTAGAATCAAAATATTAATTTTTTCTCATATTCTTGCTAATTTTCTTTTTCACATCGATGAATAACTTTCATTGTCATGACAATGAGAAAAAAGTCCGACTATTTCCATCTCAAACACTTAATTCCATCATATGTTTTTAATTTTTAAACTCCATTTTCTAATTATAACTAAAGTGATGGTACATAAATACATTTTGTATATGTTGCTATATAGAATAACAATTAGAATGTTTTTAATAGTTATTTTCAAAATACAAACCTTAAAGACTAGCTAATTAAAGTGAATAACATGTTCGGCCCGTGATTGCTAGTTCATTCATACAAGGGAAAAGGACATATATGGCCGGTCGGCTATAAATAATCCCACCCTCTAATCCAATTTTTCCCAAACCCAAATTATACTCACTAAACTAATCTCATCCATTAGTCAAAACTTAAATAAGACAATTTTCAAATAAAAACTCAAACACAAAAATGTTTGAGGCGATTTTTATATATAATACGTGTCATTTGTGTATAAAATATGTATCGACTTATACGTAATGTATAGAAACGTATAAAATATGAATCACTAAGGTATGTATCATTTTTGTATATAATATATATCATTTGTGTATATAATGTATATCGGCACGGTGCAATTGTATATGTATAGAATTGAAATAAGTTGTATCGAGTTTGTATATAATATGTATCATTTTTTGTATAGAAAGTATATATATAATTCCGTATCATGTGTATATAATATGTATCACTATTGTATATGAAAAAAAAGTGTATCATACGTATAAAAAATGTATAATAGAAACCGTATCATTGTGATATATAATATATATCACTATTGTATATGTAAAAAAAAAATATCATATCATTATTGCATAATATGTGTATAATTAACGTATAATTTATGTAAAATAAATGTATGATTAATTCCAGCTTGTGTATATAAAATATATAATTTTTGTATATAAAGTGTATATATAATTCCAACATATGTATATATCTTTATGCTGATCTAAGTAAATTGGTAGTGACCCTTGACGTTATTTTTGGGCCGAATAGACTTTTTGGCATTATTTTGGGCCGAGAGGACTCCTGGGGGTAGTAGGCCCAAATATTAGCCAAATGTGGCATTACTTTGGGCCATTGGACACACAGTGTCCTTTTCCCTTCATAAAAAGCGGCAAGCTAACAAGGACTAGGACGAAGTCTCGCCAACATGTTTATGTTTTTTATTTAGTTTCCAAATCTCAGAAGCAGCCTGTTAGCCCATAAAGATAGAGGTAAAATCTGCGTACACTCTATCCTCTTTAAATCTCGTCTATGGGATTACACTAGCTATGTTGATGTTGTTCCAAATCCATGAATTTAGTGAATGTGTTTGTAAGCTCATCTTATTTAATCAAGTTTCTTGGAAAAACACACCCATGTTGGTGTGGTTTCATTGGATCTCAAAATGATTTGGAGGATTGGACAAGAGGGGAATTGGGTGTCAATAATAGTACGAACTTCACGTGGGAGGGGCAATGTGATATGAAAGGGAATACTCATCATTTTGCCCCCACCATAAATCGTCTTCATCTTTTTATCTTCTTCTTTTTATTTTCTTTTTCTTTTCTTTTCTTAGATGCAACGTCAATAAAATTTCTACCACCCAACATATCACGTTTCAGTACAATTACTACTATGTTTCTCCCATACTGATTCGAATTCTTGGAAATAACCCAAACATAATGCTACAAAGTCAGTAGCATTTAATTAAGGACTTTCCGCTGTCCATATTAGGTGTTTTAGCTTTTATGCGAGGACCTCACTTATAGCGAGAGCTTAATTTATTGGGCTGTCCCATAACTTAAAAAGTATTAATTTTTTTAAAAAAATTTATCCCTATTTATTATCAAGTATAACACAAAATTTCTCCACATATTCCTTCCGGTCGAGTCTCTCATCTGTCATTATACCTAAGTAGTTCCATTTTCCGTTCTACGTAAAATTTGCAAAATTTGTCGATGATAATTAGAATAGATTCGTAGAGTAGGCCGACTAATTTATTTTAATGAATTTCACAAGAAATCATATTAAATTGATACTTACTATTTAATTAAGAAGTGATTTTTCAAGGGAGGATACCCCAAGCTAAAAATATCAGGCCTCGTTTGGTTGGAAACAACTTATTCCGGGATAATTAATCTCGGGATAAGTTATCCGGAGATTAGTTATTCCACCCTCAAGGTGGGATAAAAAAACACTCTAATCCAGGGATAACTAATTCTGATTAGTTATTCTGAGTTTTTTCCCCAACCAAACGTGAAATAAAGCGGTACTAATTTTTATTTTAGGATTATTTTTCTCTATCCATCGTACCAAACGAGCCCTCATAGTACAATGTAGACAAGGATAATTTCTTAAAATGGTCAATCTTATGTTCTCCACGTTGGCCAAGTTCAAAACATGAATTCTCAGCCACTGAAATACCCCTGCCTTTATTGACAACAAACTTCCATTTCACCATATCCACATATGTTTCCACCTCAGAATATTAATCTTAATAAAATAAACCAAATATTAATAAAATAATTCACAGCAGAATAACAAGTTTTATTTTACAACAGAGAAGTAAAGGTACTTCAGCATTGAGTCAAACAAAAATAGACAGTTTTTTTTGTTGGATCAAACAAACAGAGACATTTCCTATTTGCTGCTCTAGCATATTCCACTAAATTTCCTTGAAATTCTTTCAAGAAAATTCAAATTCCACCATATTACCCTCTACTACTATAAAATTGTCACAACCCCATTTCTAAATTCAACCAAAAATTCAATCTTTTTCATCTATTATGACTTCCCGAAAGTCAGTTCTTTTTCCAACTTAAATCTCTTTTAGGGTTTTAAATTCCATGTAATAAGGAGAAAAATGGCTTCTGGAAGTAGAACAAAGCATTCCCAACATAACTCATCACAAGTTCAAGCTCAATCTTCAGGTACAAGTAATGTGAATTATAAAGATTCAATAAGCAAAGCCATAGCACAGTACACAGCTGATGCTAGACTTCATGCTGTATTTGAACAATCTGGTGAGTCTGGAAAGTCTTTTGATTACTCACAGTCTGTTAAAACTGGTACAAATTCTGTTGTGCCTGAACAGCAAATTACTGCTTATTTGACTAAAATACAAAGAGGGGGTCATATACAACCTTTTGGTTGTATGATAGCTGTAGATGAAGCTAGTTTTCGTGTTATAGCTTTTAGTGAAAATGCCTGTGATATGCTTAGTTTAACTCCACAATCAGTTCCAAGTCTTGAGAGGCCTGAGATACTCACTATTGGAACTGATGTTAGGACCCTTTTTACCCCTTCTAGCTCTGTTTTGCTAGAAAGAGCATTTGGGGCACGCGAGATTACGTTACTGAATCCGATTTGGATTCATTCCAAGAATTCTGGCAAGCCCTTTTATGCTATTTTGCATAGGGTTGATGTTGGCATTGTGATTGATTTGGAGCCTGCTAGAACGGAGGACCCCGCTTTATCTATTGCTGGAGCGGTGCAGTCGCAGAAACTTGCGGTGAGGGCTATTTCTCATTTGCAATCACTTCCTGGTGGGGATATTAAGCTTTTGTGTGATACTGTGGTTGAGAGTGTGAGGGAGTTAACCGGGTATGACCGGGTTATGGTGTATAAATTTCATGAGGATGAGCATGGGGAGGTAGTGGCTGAGAGTAAAAGACGAGATTTAGAGCCCTATATTGGTTTGCATTATCCTGCTACTGACATTCCTCAAGCTTCACGGTTTTTGTTTAAGCAGAACAGGGTGAGAATGATTGTGGACTGCCATGCGACACCTGTGCGGGTTATTCAGGATGACTCACTGATGCAGCCTTTGTGTTTAGTTGGTTCCACACTTAGAGCCCCTCATGGTTGCCACGCACAGTACATGGCAAACATGGGGTCTATTGCCTCATTAACACTGGCAGTTATTATTAATGGAAATGATGAGGAAGGCCGAAATTCAATGAGGCTATGGGGCTTGGTTGTTGGACATCACACCTCTGTTCGGTGCATTCCTTTCCCTCTTCGGTATGCGTGTGAATTCCTTATGCAGGCCTTTGGACTCCAATTGAACATGGAGTTGCAACTGGCATCACAGTTGTCTGAGAAACATGTTTTAAGGACACAAACACTGTTATGTGACATGCTCCTTCGAGACTCACCTACGGGGATTGTTACCCAAAGCCCCAGTATTATGGACCTTGTCAAGTGCGATGGTGCTGCTCTATACTACCTGGGGAAGTACTATCCATTAGGCGTCACACCGACTGAAGCTCAGATAAAAGACATTGTGGAGTGGTTATTGACTTACCACGGGGACTCAACAGGTTTAAGTACTGACAGTTTGGCTGATGCTGGGTATCCTGGGGCAGCTTCACTTGGTGATGCAGTTTGTGGTATGGCTGTTGCTTATATAACTACTAAAGATTTCTTGTTTTGGTTTCGCTCCCACACAGCGAAAGAGATAAAGTGGGGTGGTGCAAAGCATCATCCTGAAGACAAGGATGACGGCCAGAGAATGCATCCACGTTCTTCCTTCAAGGCATTTTTGGAAGTTGTTAAAAGCCGTAGCTCACCATGGGAAAATGCAGAAATGGACGCAATTCACTCTTTGCAGCTTATTCTGCGAGATTCATTCAAGGATGCTGAGGCAAGTAATTCTAAGGCTGTCGTGCATGCTCAACTTGGGGAAATGGAGTTGCAAGGGATAGATGAACTGAGTTCTGTTGCCAGAGAAATGGTTAGACTGATAGAGACTGCAACAGCTCCCATATTTGCTGTCGATGTCGAAGGTCGCATAAATGGGTGGAATGCAAAGGTTGCTGAATTGACAGGCTTATCAGTTGAAGAAGCAATGGGGAAGTCTTTGGTTCATGATCTTGTGCACAAAGAATCAGAGGAGACTGCTGAGAAGCTTCTGTTCAATGCTCTAAGAGGTCATACCTATCTATTTATTTTCTTCATTTCCAAATGATAGCACAGTTTATTAGTTGTGGAATTTCTTTCCTCTTCATGAGTGGTATAATCTTACCTTTTCTCTTCTTTGTTTTTCAAAATTGAATGTGAAGAAATCATGGGCTTTTAGTGATTTTCTTTAATCTGAATCCTGGAATCTTTCAAAATATGTTGGTTGACATATTTTCATTTTGTCTTGTCGAATTTGTCAACTGAAGCATGAAGTCTTGTTTTGTCCGTGTTGGGGGCGGAGGGACAGGGCACGGTGTGTGACTAAATGGATAGGTATTATGCACAAAACCAAGTCAATCAATCAACTATACCTCAGTCTCAAACTAGTTCGGTCGTCTATATGAATCCTTCATATCCATTCCACTCTACTTGTGCCATTTGATAGACGTTTATTTTGATCCTTGTTTTCTTTGGTAGAAGTTGTCTAGAATAAGTAAGTTCACTTTAACAGAATGTTCCTTAGGCATAATCAGGCATTTGGATGCGTTCAAATTAACTTTAATTGCAAAACAATTACTCCCTTTCTCCCAATTTAAGTGTCTTATTTTCCTTTTTGGTCTATCCAAAAAGAGTGCCTCTTTCTATATTTAGTAAGTTGACAATTCAAACATCCTAAATGACAAGTTTATAACCACAAGATTCAAAGGACATTTTAGTACATTATACACATTTTAGTACATTATACACATCTTTAATTTAGGACCAGAAGTTTCAAAAGTCTCTTTATTTCTTAAAATGCGTGCCTTGTCAAGCTAAGACACTTAAATTGGGACGGGTGGAGTAGTACATAGTAGTGGTTATGAAGATTGACTTGCTGATAACATTCAGGGTCACTTGTTCACCTTCAGCTGTCTGACAAGAGAGTTTTATTCTATCACCAAGCTGTTAGCTTCTTTTCTTGCTTCACCAAAACCATCTCGACTCCTGTGTTTCAAATTTGATACTCTAATTTTTGTGTTATTAGACAACAATGATGATATAGTGCCAAACATTTAGAAGTTCAGCATAGTGTTGATTAGACTAAGCAGCCTGAAAAGTGCCATGCCTTAAGCTTCCCGACATGGTTACATGAGAAATAATCTAGACTTTTGATTACAAAATCTTGATGCACTTCTGTAGAAGTTTTTCTATAACTTAGTTTTCTGTTTCTTTGCAGGCCAGTTTCAATTTTGAGTTTTCATTTCTGGTAAAATCTTAATTGGTTTTATAGCACATTAATCTCATCATTGTGGAAGTAAATCCACCTATCTAAATTTTGAAGTGAAATTGTACAGTACAGAACTAGGTTAATTCCTGATTATAGGGAACCTTCTCTTTGTATTATTTGTGTAGGTCGACTCTTGCATAGTTTGTAACTGAAATAATTGGTATTGACTCGGCTCCTTTTCTACTCAACTTCTGCAACAAACAGCTAAAAAGAAAAAAAACTAATATTGTAGCCCTACTACTGCAGGCGAGGAAGATAAGAATGTAGAAATAAAGTTAAGGACATTTGGAGCCGAGCAACCGAAGAAAGCTGTTTTTGTGGTGGTTAATGCTTGCTGTAGCAAAGATTACACAAACAACATTGTTGGTGTTTGCTTTGTTGGGCAGGATGTTACTGGGCAAAAAGTTGTTATGGACAAGTTTATTCACATCCAAGGTGATTACAAGGCTATTGTGCACAGCCCCAATCCTCTGATTCCTCCCATATTTGCATCAGATGAGAACACTTGTTGCTCTGAGTGGAACACTGCCATGGAAAAGCTCACTGGTTGGTCCAGAGGGGAGATTGTTGGGAAAATGTTAGTTGGTGAGATTTTTGGAAGTTGTTGTCGGCTCAAGGGCCCAGATGCCATGACAAAGTTCATGATTGTGTTGCATAATGCAATTGGAGGCCAGGATACAGACAAGTTTCCATTTTCCTTTTTTGACCGAAATGGGAAATATGTGCAAGCTCTTTTGACTGCAAATAAGAGAGTCAATATGGAGGGCCATACTATTGGGGCTTTCTGTTTCATACAGATAGCCAGTCCCGAATTGCAGCAAGCTCTAAGAGTTCAAAGGCAACAGGAAAAGAAGTGTTATTCTCAGATGAAAGAGTTGGCGTACATTTGTCAGGAAATAAAAAGTCCTCTTAATGGTATACGCTTTACAAATTCATTGTTGGAGGCCACAGATTTGACAGAAAATCAGAAACAGTATCTGGAGACAAGTGCTGCTTGTGAGAGGCAGATGTCTAAGATCATAAAGGATGTTGATCTGGAAAACATTGAGGACGGGTAAGTCTGTTTTATTCGATTATCCTTTGTTAATAAGCTCTGTTTTATTTGATTATGCTTTTCTAATAAGCTCTTTCAAAACCTATGTTACTTGGATCCTCCAAGAATGCCGCCGGTTCGGTTAGATCCTCCAAAATTATGCATTTTTGGAGGAACCGACACGGTGGGTTAACATTTTTGGAAGATCCACCAACATAGTTTAAAACTAGTACTTTCTCATTTTATGGGCACGGTCACGGAGTTTAAGAAACAAAAAAGATTCTCTTTTGAAACTTGTGAACATGTGGTTTTATACATGCTGTGCATTTCTGTGAATATGAAAGCATGTCATTAAGAATAGAATGGAAAGTTTAAAGTTAAATTGTTTCCCTTATAAGAGGTTCCATTCTTTTGGGAAAACAGACTGAAAATGAAAGAATGCCACCTAAAATGGAACATCGGGATTAGCTCTTTGTCCACGATATAATATCTTCTACTGTACCTCTGGACTCAAAACTCAAAAGTAATAAACAGGGGAGTTTCTTTTAAATGAACAATAGGCTGCAATTGACATTATAGTATGAGCAACGGTTCAGATTTTAAACTATAGATTCAGAAGAAAATTCACCTGAAAAGATGCATATCTTATCTAAGTTGTGATCTGGCACTTGAATCCTAAAGATGAAAGTATACAAAGCTACTCTCCTGTGATCCCATTCTTATCTCAGGTACAACATTACATTTTAATGCCTAGATGGTTACTATTTCAGCATGAAAACTAGCTTGGCTACAATGTTGACTCAGAATTTAACTTGAACAAACTAAGTGAAGCGATCTAGACTAACTGAATGAGGCAATGATTTCTGTATTATAGAAGATTTTCTTTTGAATATCTAGGGTAGATACATTAGATATTCACTTCTAACTCACAAGCTAGTTTCTCGGGGACACAAACAGGTTCGTTTTCAGAGTCATTTCCTGCATATTGTCTATACCATGTGAAGTTTAACTATTTTGGATTTCTTTCGTCTTTTTTATTGTGTTCTTGTGTAGGTTGCAGGAGGGGATTATGGGCATGTATTTCAATTCTATGTAGAATTAGCAACCTGTTACCTTGCAGAATTTGACTAACCTTTGATCTTCTAACAGTTCACTGACCCTTGAGAAAGAAGAATTTTTTCTTGGGAGTGTAATAGATGCCGTTGTTAGCCAAGTGATGTTATTACTGAGGGAAAAAGGCGTGCAATTGATCCGGGATATACCAGAGGAGATTAAGACATTAACAGTATATGGTGATCAAGTGAGAATTCAACAGGTCTTGGCAGATTTCTTGCTGAACATGGTACGGTATGCACCATCACCTGACGGGTGGGTAGAGATCCAACTTCGACCAAGTATGAAGCAAATATCTGATGGAGTAACTATTGTGCATATTGAACTCAGGTGCATTCTATAATCTTATCTTCCTTTACTTTTCATTTAATTGTTCCCCTGGCAGACACTATATTAATTAATAACTCTCGCCTCTGTGATGCAACCTTGATTCTTTAAATGGTTCTTGAAATGGAACCTGTCAGTCTTATTTGAATTCCATCTGCTGCCTACTTGAGTCATTTGTTTCAGGGTTGTTTTCTGTAGGCTGCTGCTTAGTTGATAATATTTCTGGTTGCTCCAACAGGCATGCTGGAATATGAGATTTATGAACCAATGAACAATGTAATGTTAAGAGAAGTATGCAAAAAGTTAATGTATGTTTAGACCACGTGACAATTAACAGTAGGGGCTACAATATACAAGCTTAAGTGAAAAGGTGCATTTTAGACTTGTACCGTTTCTCTTTGGTATAGCTTTTGCCCTGCCATCTCTATTTATATGTATCATATTTTCCTACTATTTCCTTTTATTGACTCATCAGTTGCAGCAAATGAAAGTTTTATAGTCTTCTGCCAATTTCTTTTCTTTTCTGAATGTGCCACCTGGTAGCTCACCTTTTACTCTAGTTCTGTCCCGTACATATATAACCTATCTATCTGCGTAGGCTTTAAATCCTTCTATTTCATCAATGTTTTTCACTTTTATTTCTCAAGCTCGCTCCTTTTTTGCTTTAAAGAAGGTTAACTCATGCTTTCATTCTTTAATAAAGCTGACCAAGCTCAAGCAAGAACAATACTGCATTATTGATAGCTGGATAAGATAAAGATCTCAAGGATGTGCATGTCTTTTGTTTAAGCTCTTTTAACTCGACACTACCATTGCTCGTCTTTTGTCTTTCAGCTATAATTTTCCTTTGTTTGGAGTAGGAAAAAGCATCTTCTCCACCTCAAACTCACATTAAGTTTCTCTTCCACTTTTGAACTGAAACAGCAAAAGTATAGGCTTCTAGTGAACTGCATAAATACTCGTCTTATAGATGAGAACATTGGAGGACTTCATAACCGGGTCTCACTTTATTAGCTTTCCTGGAGGTTAACTTGGGCAATGTATTCCCAAACATATTCATCCTGCCGGTGTTTTACTAGCATCCTAGGTTGCACTTTAGTTCTCTCATTATTTCTGGCCGTGGATTAGGAAATTGAGTTCTAGGGGTTAAGTTTCAGCAGTTCCACACTTTTTGGTGTGCTGTACTACCTTAACTAGTATTATTCTCTCTCTCTTTTTTTTTTTTCTGGAATAGGATTGTATGCCCTGGTGAAGGGCTTCCTCCGGAATTGGTTCAAGACATGTTCCACAGCAGTCGGTGGGTAACTCAGGAAGGCCTAGGGCTGAGCATGTGCGGAAAAATCTTAAAGCTTATGAATGGAGAAATCCAGTATATCAGAGAATCAGAAAGATGTTATTTCCTCATTATCCTTGACCTACCAATGACCCGCAAAGCTTCAAAGAGTGTTGGCTAGGCTAACAGCAGATATCTCTTAAAATTGCAGTAAGTGCAAGCTGGTGAAATTCTGGTAATGCCTCTTCTGATCCTTTATGGAACTAGACACAGGGAGAGCAAATATGGGGGATTAATCGGCATCATTCTGATAGTATTGAATGAGCCTGTTTCCTACATTTTGCGACTTGGCGTCTTTCACAACTCCAACCTAGTATTCTCAGCATATGCAGAGGGATTAAGTTGAGAAAGCTGTTGCTCTTTAGTGCATGCTTTTTACCAAGACTAATTCTTGACATGGTAACTGGCAAATCGCCAAATACTTGGAATATGGTTAGCATCATTAAAGATGTTTCCATAATTAATTGATCCCAGAGCTGTTGTGGGTTAGCATAAAGAAATGTAACAAATGTATTGTTGTATAATAAAAGGCGAATAAATATCATCCTTTCCAATGGTCCGGCAGAGTTAGTGTCTGCCACTCTTTGTAACATTAGGATTTCTTCACTTTTGTGTAACATGAACAAGCTGAGAATGTTATATGACTTTAGCTCCTCTTGACAGGAAATAGGGCTGTACAAGGGAAACACAAACCGCACCAAACTGATAATCCGAATCAAATCGAGAAAAAAACCCGACTAGTAGTTTGGTTTGACTTGATTTGGTATTGAAAAAAATCCAATCATAATTGGTTTGGTTTGGTTTTAAATAAAAAAAAGTCAAAACTGAATCAAATCAATCCGACAATACATATATACAATTTTAAAAAATATTTATTTGTAATGCGATTAATAAATACTATATTTAAACTTTTTCATAGTTTTCGTCTTTTAACATATTATTTCAAGATTGGACTTAGAATTTTGGATGACCCAATAAATTTTATAGCCCATAGATATTAGCAACTCTAATAAAGTTCAAACCAAAACCAAACTAATACTAATATTGATAAAAGAAATTTAGTTTTATCATTAGAATGACAATAATATTGGATATATATTTTTTAATTTTGCAATGGTTTAGACAATGAAATATATAACTTAATTTTATTTTGTCATGTAATTTATAATATACTACTTAGTACTTCTTTTAATATGACTTAGTATTTTTCGATTATGATCATTTTCATTATGGTTTAGTAATTAGCAATATTTATTTTATGCGATTTTATTATCTTCTTTTGTTGAATATTTTATTATAATGTCATCACTCATCTTATATTGTTATTTTTTTTAGAAATACATTTATTATATATTTGTATCTTACTATGACTAAAGAAATATTTAAAGTAAAAGTTATATATTTTATATAAAGATTTTTCTGGAAAACTGAAAAAATTCGAAAAGACAGAGAAAATTGAGGTTGAAAAACCTGAATAATGTTGGTTTAGTTTATAAATTTTAAAACCCAACACAATTTATTTAATTTGGTATTTGAAAAATCCGAAGCAACCCGATCTATCTATACCCCTAACAGGAATGGCCATTTTTAACTACTATAATAGTAGCAAATAGCCAAAGCTCTCCCCTATTTATTTTGTTTTGTCTTTGTTTATTGTGTATATCTGTTAAAGTAGCATGGCTTTGTACAATCTGTGATTTAGGATCTTGTACTTCATGTATGTTAGAAATTTAGTGAGTTCCTTAGCGCACAAACTCAATTTTTTCACTCTTTTATCTAGGTCATAGACGGTAAGACTGGTAAATTCTGCTGATCTTCTTCCTAATTGTTGCTTTCAAACGCGCACGTAAGTATATGCGGTCGTACAAGTAATATAGAACTTTTAAGTACAGATATCGATCCCACAGAGACTTAAATTCTACTTTTAAACTAATTCAAATTCGAATAAAACTATTCAAGAAAGTGAAAATCAAAGTGTTTGTTGCGACCAGGGGCGGATCCACCCTTTAGGGTGGGGGTTGCATGGTACCCCCTAGATTGATAAATTTTTTATATACCTATGTTGTAATTTGCTTAAACTAGGTTAAATATTTGATCCTGCCACCCCAGTCACAAATTAGACAAAGGTGCCATGGTTGGTAGACACAAGTTTGAATCTATTTTGAACATTTCCGATTCCTGTTTTTCTTTATGTTTTTTAGTTCCTTTATATCAGTAATTTCCTTTTCAGTTCTCCCAATTTTCTATTTATCTTTTTATTTTGTCTTTCCTCTATTCTATTATTTTATCTGTGATCTCTAGCGAGAAACACACAAATAGAAACTTCAAAATCCCTTAAATTAAGCATTTTTTTAAATCTCAAATCTGCGAGTATTTAAATCGAAAAACTGGGGTCTCAATAGGAATTTTGGATTGAGATCAAAATTCAATTTATTTTTATTTCTTATAATTTCTTTTGTTTATTACTCCTCCATCCATGTTTACTTGTTTATATTTGACTTGGGACACTCTTAATAAGCAATAAATAAAACGAGAAATGAATTGGAGTACTTAATAATAAGGGTAAAATAGGTATAAAACGGTAAATTATGTCTTGGTTTTTCAAACTATACAAATTACAAGTAAAAGTGGACATATATTTTTAGTATAGTGGACAAATAAAAATGGACGGAGGAAGTGTATTAAAAAAAATTGTGCTATTCTATAATTGTTAAATTCAATTTAAATCACTTTACTTCTTAAATTGTGATGGAAATTTCACAAGCATTGCTTAGAAAAAACATGAAATTTATGATTTATTTTTGAGAACTTGTAGTTTATCTAATTCTACATTTACTTATGGGGTGTAATTACCTATTGAAGAGTTTTTCTATTATTTTTCTTATTTTGATTGGTGTAATTCCCTTATTGAAGATGTTATTTTACTTGTGCAAGTTCATTTTTTAATATTCATAAAAGATGCAAGTCCCTTGGTGAAAATGTTGATTTTATCTTGTTAATGGGTGTGATTCCTTGTTTAAGATGTTAATTATGTTCATTTCTTGATTTTTGAAATGTAATTTTCATATTTGCAAATAAAAAAAGCACTATTAAGTTGACCCGAATAAACTAAAAAGAGATGGACCCGACCCAACATGTTCCTAACAAGATGTACATTGAAGAAAATTATGGCACCCGACACCTTCAAATCCTAGATCCGCCTCTGTTGTGACTAAACTAAAACTGAAAAGTAAACAATTTATGATGAGTGTTTTTGTGACTGAGAAGATTTCGATAAAGATTGTAAGGTTTATCAGATGATGGAGAGTTCAGGGTCATAGGTTTCGACAATCCAGTTGATCTTCTGACAATTCTACCTATCTTATTTCCTGGGTTACTAGTTGACTGGTTAATTATAACTTTATGAGTATCTTCCGAGTTGCTCACAAGCCTGTAGATGCTACTATAACGCCTATATCCCTATGATCGTCAGAGGTAACAAGAACGCATTTAATTCTCCGTATTCAACTAGGCAAGGCTAAAGGGTATATTCCTATCTCATTAGCGGAACGATTATATCGAAATTACGCATGCACATTCTCTATTCCTAGTTCAATTCACACACTACAGATAGTGTTCAACTATTGGTCAGATAATCAAACAATAAAGATCAAGAATAAATAAGCAACCCAAAATACGAAAATTTAATCGATAGAAATTGTCGTCAAACCAACTATCATGTCTTTCCGTAAAACCCCAGAATTAAGAAGTTTAACTATTCATGAGTCTCAATGAACAACAAGAATTCATGAAGAAACTAGGGTTGAAAAGATGCAAACAAAATAAAACTTAGAGAGAAAGTAAAGATGACGGCTTACAAGTCTTAGAATAATCCCAGCACATCATTAATAATGAATAAAACATCTATTTATAGTGTAGGGTTAAAATCAAAATAAAAGGGTCCTAATCCTAGTTTAACTCGGCTGAAGCTGGGCCTTCCCGTGTTGGCCGCGCGCTCATCGCGGGTCCATCACAGGGTCTTCAATGGTTTTGGTCCCAATTTGTGTTGAGCTTGTGCCGCGGGCGTGAAACGAAATTGTCCACAGTCTGCGGCCCCTCTTTTCCATCATGCGGGGATAACACATGAGTAGCACCCCTGCGACGCGGGGCTTGCACATTTACTGTCTTCGTCAGTTCCAAACTTCAGGCCTCTCATCTTGTCACCTTGTGCAAGCTTCATGTGTCCCAAAATCAACCAATATTGCCCGGTTTTCCATTGTTTGTCCTCGTTATACCTGATTACGCAAAATACACCAACATAAGCGCAAATACAACGATTTCAACATATAATTAGCGATTAAAGTCTTAAGAATGAGAGGTAAAGTGACACTTAAACATAGATATTTGTGCCAAATATCACCACCCCCCACTTAGACTTTGCTCGCCCTCAAGCAAACCTTGATCAACACCAAACTACACTTCACGCCCAACATTCAAACAGGTCTGCAACGGGTTTCGGCTAATACGGTAAATTCACAAAAAATCTTTCAAAACGCACAATGAGCCAATATTTCCGAAAGTCATGCCAAAGATCAAAAACTCTCATATTTTAGTACATACAACCACTATCTCAAAACACTTCACTTTTAGGACACTTGACTAAATCGACACCACTTTAAACATGTTTTTCAAGAGATCAACACTTCACCACTCTATTGCCAACTATGTGCCCTCATCAATAGAGAGTTGTCCATATCTCACATGAATCACATATATATTTATATTAATGGACGTAGAATCTACAAATCCGCTCACTCTCACAAAGAATATCACATACTCAATAAGGCATACCATAGGCTTGCCTGTAGTGTAACCGCTCTACTAATGTAAGTATGATGAACCTAGAATCAAGTAGGACTTAGAGGGTTGTAATATAGGCTAAGGGGCGGGTAGAAAATATTTGGGTAATAGTGGCTAACCTCCCTAAGCACTTTAATACATATAAACTTATTATTTCGCACAATTCCTTCATTAGCCAAAAACAAACCACCAACCAACATTCAACTTCTCCCAATTCACCCTTTTTTCTTCTTTTTCATTTTAAGCACAATTCTTTATTATCACACAAGTTAGAAGGGATTTTTTTTTTTTTTTAAATGCTCTACCTTTTTTTTTTTTTTTTTTTTTTTTTTTTTTTTTCCTTTTCTTTAAGCAATCCCCAACTAACAAGTGAGTTTGTTCTTTTTATTTGGTGCTCCCATAGACTTCCTAGATTTCAATCAACAACCACTCCCCCTTTTTATTCACATCCTAACTCCCATTACATGTTTCAATCATTAAAGTACTTATGGAGTATTTTGGATAAAAAATTCAAACTAAGTAGAACGAAGAGTTACGGGCTAATCGACTGTTATCAAAGAAAAAGCTAAAGGAGGGGCTAACTAGGGTCATATTTACACATTGGTCGGATGAAGAGTTTAGGCTTTTTAGTGACTGATCAAAGAAATGCCTCTATCACTTCCTAGGTTCACTCAAACTTCATTTTGCTTCACGAACACATCGGGCAAGTTCTAAATGTCAATACCAAGCATGGATACCTTACACACACATAGCACACAATCAACGCAAGAGGGATCCGGTTGTCCCTCGAATCAAACAACAATACATCAACAATGTCAAGTGGGTCGTGCATGAGTCAAACAAATCTAATTTTCAGGTGCTTCGATAAAAGTGATGCAATTGCAAGGCATGCTTTCAATTTTAAATCAAGAATCAGTCATATGCCAATATGTAGCCTAACCCACGCACCTAGAATTTGAATGTTACCAACCTAAGGACTAATTTTCTCTCAAGCAGGTTGTCATCCACCCGTCATCAGGAAAAGCCCTTTCTACGACTAAAAAGGAAAATCTAATTACGCCCGGTTCAAAGGCTCCCCCTCGGGAAAGAACCGAGGCCATAAGAAAACCAAAGGGGGTGGATGATGGATGCCAACTAATGAGGGACTTAAGAAGTTATCAAAGAAAACCAAAGAAAATAAAAATCTTTTTGAGATTTTCCAACTTTTTCTAAAAGTTTTGTTTTTCGACACTAAGACTCAAACTAAATTAAGAAAAAAAAAATCCTAAAATCCTAAGGCATCTACTAGTCATCATCCGCAACCTCAAAATGTTGTTATAAAACCAAGGACGTATTTCCCACCCCACATTTAAAATCATGCAATACCCTCAGTGTATCTAGATGGAAAAATTAAAAGCAAGTAAGGCACGAAATACTCCCTGGGTCCCACTAGAGCCTATTCATCCTCATCAAAATCATCAACCTCGCCATCCTCAAAGGGCCGGGCCGCCATCTCAAAGATCTTCTTCATTCTCTTCCTCTGCCATATGTGACTCCACCTCCTCACCAGCGGCGATGTCGGCCTCCATCAAGTCCAACGAGTTCACATCCTTATCGGCCGGCAGCCTGGACTCCTCACCCACAAGATCTCGAGAGTATGGAGCGTGAGGGACCTCAGCAAATGCACTAGAGAAGTCCACATCAAATTTTTCGCCCGCGTAAATTGCCATCTTGTATATTTGGGCCAACAAAGTAGACTGGCCCGCTCTCTCTTCGGACGGGGTCAGCTGTTGTTTCTTGCTGAGCTCAGGTGCTTTGACGTTCAAAATGTCAAGCACCTCATCTAGTACTACTGAGACCCTGTCATGTGGCCTCTGCAAGTTCTCATTAAGGCGAAGTATGTATGACGTGAGGGTGTTTTTGAAACTCAGTCTCGGAGGTACACTCTTACGAATGTTTTTCATCTTTTGCATCATCAAGTGCCCTATGTTGACAGGCTATCCCATCATCAAGAAGAAAACAATGCACACTCTTTTTTTTTTCACTTTAAAATAATGCTCCAATGGCAAGATGCGGTAGTTCAAGAGACGCAGCCAAACCCCAGTTTCTTGGAAGAAATTGCTCATCCTTAAGAACTTGTGTTGCCTATACTTTCCCGCATAATGGGCCCCAAAGCTTTCGAATCAGGGCCGCACAAAGTCTCGCGGATGTCCTTGTAATCAGGCCATTTGATGAACTCTTCCAATGGCTCAGTGGGATAATCAGGGACCCCAAGATGTGCACACAATGTGGTTGCTGAGATCGGCACCCCTTCTCCCCTCAAGTAAACATTCTTCGACCATGTACCATCTCAAGGGAACCGGATGTTAGCATAAAATTCAAGTACTAGATCAATGTTGCACGGCCCTAGTGATTCAAAGACTTTCACCTACCTCATCTCCACAAGCTTGTTGTAACATTCCTAAACCTACGCTCCAGAGTGGATGGGTTTATGGCCCGCTTATGCATGTACCCGAATGCGGGTTTGAATTGTGCATACCAATCCTCTGCTATCGGTAGTATATCCGGCACAGGTCTCCTAGGTGGAGGTCGAGGAATAGGTGCACTCGGCTCCTTATCCCCCGAAGTGGACTTCACTGATTTCTTTGTTGTCGAGGGTTTAGCTCTAGCCCTCTTTGTGCCCTGAGAGGCGGAGGTGGTAGTCAACTTTCCTTTACCTTTGGTGTAGCCATTTTTCCTGTAAAACAACACAATACCAAACAATGAATCCAATTTCAAAACCAACGGAGTCGTGAAACGACCCCACACTTAATTCTTTTTCATGTTTTCAAGTTTAGATTGTGTGGCCCTGTTCACGGTTATTATCGTTAAAGTTCCATTGGTTTTGAACCAACCCCAAACTTACTTCAAACTATATAGGAAAAAAAGAAACAAAGAAGTTATCTAATCCTATACTAAAGACAAAAAAAAAAAAATCACAAATATCACAAGTTCATGTTTTAGGACTCAAGGGTGGTGGTTCATGATTTTCTCAACAGAATACAAAATTCTTAGTCACAATTGATGTCCAAGGGTTCGTCTTCCTATTGCTACTCAAGGCTTCACAATTTTTATGCAAAAAACTCATTCAAGCATTTTTACGAACACCTTGCAGGCATAGGATCTTCCTTCGAATTTTGAGTAACAATGGAGGGTTTAAAACCCTCCCTTCTACAATGGGAGTCACTTCCTAGCCCTAGACAACAACAACAATCAATCAATACCAAACCCCGCCCCAAATTCGCCCAAACCCAACAACCCTAGTTTTGCAACTTTCAATCTTCAAGAACAAGTGAATATAGAAAAGATTTTGCTTACTTCTTGATGTTAGGAGATGAAATCACAAGTTCTTGAAGTTGTGTGTGGGATGTTTATGGATTCTAGGGAGGGGGAGGTGAGTTGCTTCGTTTTAGAGAGGGAAGAGGAGAGGGAATTTGAGAGTTGAAATGGAGAGGGAAAAGAAATAAAGGGGCTGAACTGCTTTATACTTAGTTTAAAAAAAAAAAAAAAACCTGGGCCCCTTAGCTGTGTTGACCTCGCGTTGCGGGTCCAACGCGGGACTTTAACCTCTCTAATTCTCGCCTATTTCATGCTAGACCTGCGTCGCTGGTCTGACACGTGAAATACCTCTCTTTGAATTTGTCCAATTTCGTGTTGGACCAGCGTCGCGGGTCCAGAACATTTCAAACTTGGGATGATTTTTTTTCTTTTTTTTGCCTGCTTTTGCGTCTTCGCTCCCTCACGGGTCCTGCAGCATGAACACACGTGACCTATATGTATAAAAATGTTGGGTTTCCTCCCAACCAGCACCTTAGTTAAGGTCTTGGTACGACGTTTTTTATATTTTTCTCATTTTTTAATGTTTTTGTTCTTTTTCTTTATGCTACTTTCACAAACACGGGTTTCCTCCCGAGAAGCGTTTGATTTATCGTCGCGGACGACGCAGGCTCTCTCAAGCCTCTTCTAGTTCCCCCGAGGTCTTCTCTGGATTGATGACCTCTCCAAAATAGTGCTTGACCCTCTGCCTATTTACCAAGAATGTCTACTTTGTATTGAGCGGCTTCAGCTCAACTGCCCCATGTGCAGTTACCCGAATTACTTCAAACGGTCCAGACCACTTGCTCTTTAACTTCCCTTCGAAAATATTTAGCCTAGAGTTATACAACAAGACTAACTGTCCATGCTTAAACTCACGAGGTTGGATGCGCTTGTCGTGAGTTCTCTTTGTCCTCTCCTTGTACATCTTCGCGTTCTCATAAGCATGATAGCGAAATTCGTCCAACTCGTGCAGCTGCAACAATCTCTTTTCTCCAGCTTCTTTATCACCCAATACGCTCTATGCTCGAGCTCAACCGGTAGATGACATGCCTTACCAAAGACGAGCTTATAAGGGGATATGCCAATAGGAGTTTTGTAGGCTGTTCAGTATGCCCACAGAGCATCATCTAGCTTCAGCTACCAGTCTTTCCTACTCACACTTACAGTCTTCTCCAAAATCCTCTTAATTTCTCGATTCGATACCTCCACTTGACCACTCATCTGAGGATGATAAGCAGTCGCTATCTTGTGTTTCACCCCATACTTGAGCAACAATTTATCAAAAAGCTGATTGCAAAAGTGAGTACCTTGATCGCTGATGATGGTTCGAGGGGTTCCAAACCTTGTAAAAATGTTCTTCTTCAAAAATCTTGCCACCACACTAGCATCATTGGCGGGAAGTGCGATGGCTTCCACCCACTTCGAGACATAGTCTACAACAATCAATATGTACTTATATCTCTTGGATAGTATGAAGGGGACCATGAAGTCGATACCCCACACATCAAATAGGTCAATCTCTAAGATGCCCTTCAAAGGCATTTCATGACGCTTGGAGTTATTTTCGGTTCTCTGGCAGATATTGCAAGCTCTCACAAATTCATGAGCATCTTTGAACAAAGAAGGCTAATAGAACCCGGATTGAAGTACCTTCGCGGTACATTCTGTCACTAGCGTGATGTCCACCATTGGATGACGCGTGACACTTCTCAAGAATCGAGGGGACCTCTTCCTCTGGGATACATCTTCTAATCAGCTGATCTGTGCCAACCCTGTATAGATAGGGCTCATCCCATACATAGAAACGGCTATCATGCAAAATCCGCTTCTTCTTCTCGTGATTAGCAACAAGGGGATATATATCACTCACTATAAAGTTCACCATGTCTGCATACTATGGCACCTTAGCTGATTGAAGAGCAAACATTTGTTCGTCAGTAAAAGTCTCCTTAATTACCACTGCTTCATCTACATGTTCCCGATCTTCCAATCTCGATAAGTGTTATGCTACTTGATTTTTTGTGCCCTTCCGGTCTAGAATCTCAATGTCAAACTCTTGCAGCAGCAATACCCAACGAATAAGCCTCGGCTTCGCATCCTTCTTTGCAAATAAGTAGCGAACTGCAATGTGATCAGTATAAACAATTACCTTCGTGCCCACAAGATATGATCCGAATTTGTCAAAGGCGTAAACAACCGCTAATAACTCTATCTCTGCGACTGTATAGTTCATCTGGGCTGCATCAAGTGTCTTGCTGACATAATAAATATGATGAAAAATCTTATCCCTTTTCTGACCAAGGACAGCTCCTACAGCAAAATCACTTGCATCACACATTAAAATAAACGGCAGAGACCAATCGGGTGCGATGATAATAGAAGCAGACACTAACATCTTTTTCAACTCGTCAAAAGCCATCAGACAGGCTTCATTAAACACAAACTTCACATCTTTCTCTAACAGCTTGCACATCGGATTAGCAACTTTAGAGAAATCTTTGATGAATCGTCGATAAAAGCCTGCATGCCCAAGAAAACTGCGCACTCCTCGAACTGAAACGAGTGGTGGAAATTTCCCAATCGCTTCAATTTTTGCCTTGTCAACTTCTATTCCCTTGCTCGATATCTTGTGCCCAAGAACAATGCCCTCTTGAACCATGAAATGACATTTTTCCCAGTTAAGTACCAAGTTTGTTTCTTCACAACGAGCTAATATGGCGTCAAGATGGTTCAAGCAATCACCAAAAGAGTCCCCAAAAATAGAGAAGTCATCCATAAATACCTCCACATAGTTTTCCACCATATCGGTGAAAATCGCCATCATGCGTCGCTAGAAAGTGCATGGTGTGACGGTTCGCATTTTCGCGGGAGGGATTAGCGCTCGGAAAAATCTATTTCGAAATCGTTGGTGCTTTATCGGACTTTGTTTTAAAAGAGTAGCCACCTAATTTTTAGGAAATTAGGAAAATCAGTTTTGAAGGGTTTATTCATACGCCGTGAAAAATTCTTCTTAATCTAAAGTTCTAGATAAGGGTTCTGGTGACCCCCCCAGGGAAGGAATTAGGCACCCTAGTATTAAGGATCTGTACTACACGGTTGACCTTATAATTCCAATGTGTGAGTATTTGCATAAACTGTTTATTTAGTATTTATTTCCCGCAAAAAGCCTGTCGTGTTGCATATCATTTTTTTTAAAAAAAGAATTGAATATATTCCCTTTATATATAAGGTATTGAGGTTCGTTTTTATAATATCCGGGTATAATTCGTTCCTTTTATATATAAGGATAGTAGTTTTTCTATAGAAAAGCATAGAAATTTTATTTATTTATTACAGTCTGGATGAATAGGTTTTATTCATGCTTTACTCACACGTGGACCGGGTTAATCCGTTAATACATTTTCTAGAAAATCCT
>NC_081351.1:60329803-60472436 GCF_029784015.1 Lycium ferocissimum
AAACTCGAGATGGATAATAAAGGCAGATTCCTCGGACCCTTGCTAATGGCACAAAAGTGCAATTCTTACCCTAAACCACCATAATTTCTGATGTGAAGTCGGGAAACATCCACTGGATTCTATCTTCGGTCAATTCTTCAAAGAAAATGGTCCACGGCCCTTGGACATATAACCGAGGTTCGGGCAATAATTTGTCAAATGGTCTATCCTGTTGTGATTGCTCAAATACTGGACTTCCTTAGCCATGTTGATGTGTTTGATAATCCACCATTGTAACAACATGCTACATCCTTGGAAGTATCGGTAGTCATTCCGACATTTTTCTAAAGCCCAAAAAATGTCTGCTAAAATGATGGGTGCTAGGTCAAAATACCTCGTTTCTTGGTCCTTAGTTATACCATAGAAAATAGCATGGGCTAAGTAGATCACTCGGGTGTCTATGGCCAACGATTCGTCCTGTGGAAACACCAAAATGCCTAGCAAGGCTATGGCGAACGCCAAGGGTCTAATAGCTTCCCACTTTTATCTGCTCTTGAACTCTCTCTGATACAGAGTATACCCGGTGACATCTCCGAATCTCCAATACAGGTCTCTAAAAGCTATAAATGTGGTCCTAGCGCCCGGGGGTGCCTCGGTCGTACGAGAAACTTGATGATTTGGCCGACTGTGGGTCTCTATGGAAGCAACAGGTGATGATCTGGTTTGTGTCGCCTCCTTAGACAGGTTCCATTGTTGTCTATGACATCCCTTACCTCCTCCAAGGTCGGAGTCATCTCAATTTTGCCGAAGCGGAACAATATTTCCTTATCGTCCCAATGTCCGGCTAACACCTCTATTAGTTCTGGATGACCCTTCATCGTTATGATAAGCGGTAAAGACCTTTTGTGCAACTAATTGTCTTTTTGTGAGAATCACCTAACCATTTCCACCAAACCTTAAATAAATCCGAAGCCTCGACAACTATGGCAAAATCGATACGGCCTTCCATCTACAAAACAAAACACAGTTAGGATTCCCCCATTCCCACAGGGTCAATGGATCATCACATAGGCACTAAACATGCTTCCACATAGCACACAACGAGAGATGTGGTGTTCTTCGGGTCATAGACCGTCCGAACACAAGGTGGCCTCTCTTAATGAGCTTTAGGTAGGTCTGAGATACCCAAAGCCCATCTAAGTATGAATGCTCTAGTTCGGTAGGGATTTGGCTTAGCTCTATCCTAGTTTTACTAGAGTGGGTTTTTGACAAAAGATCAGGAACCCAAGCGGACAACTGGGGCTGAACTGTTAGGGCTGTTGGACTACCACGAACCAACCCCGTCTCATAACGGTTCCAAAAGAAGTATTTTAGTTTTATAGTGAAGGTACGACCGCTTGCTCCGCGAAGTCGCCTCTGGAACGAAATGTAAAATAAATGTCAGGAGTGGCGGAGTCATGATATGCATGCTATGACAGTTGATAATTGCGGGAAAGTAAACACATAAACAGTTAAAGTAATATACCCATATTATATTGGAATCCTTATGGTTAGAACCTTTAAGTCCCCAGCAAAGTCTCCATACGTGGATCGTTCGCATTTTTTGGCGGGATTAATGCTTGGAAAAAGCTACTTCGAAATCGTTGGTGCTCTTTCGGACTTTGTTTTAAAAGAGTCGCCACCTAATTTTTAGGAAATTAGGAAAACCAGTTTCAAAGGGTTTATTCTTATGCCGTGAAAAATCCTCCTTAATCCAAAATTCTAGGTAAGGATTACGTGATCCCCTAGGGAAGGTGTTAGGCACCCTAGTATTAAGGATCCGTACTATACGGTTGACTTTCGAATTTCAATGTGTGATTATTTGCATGATCTGTTTATTTAGTATTTATTTCCCGCAAAAAGCCTGTCGTGTTGCATATCATCTTTTTTGTTAAAGAATTGAATATATTCCCTTTATATATAGGGTATTTAGGTTCGGATTTATAATATCCGTGTATAATTAGTTCCTTTTATATGTAAGGATAGTAGTTTTTCTATAGAAAAGGATAGAAAATTTAATTATTTTTTACAGTCTGGATTTATTCATGCTTTACTCACACGTGGACCGGGTTAATCCGTTAATACATTTTCTAGAACATCCTTACCTAAATTAACGGACGTGAAAATTGGACAATTTTTTATTTTTACAAGAAAGAGGTTCTTTATATTTTTTTCCCGTTTTATCTTTAACAAGTGAACTGAATTTATGGTCAAAATACTTATATATATTCCCTTTAAAAATAAAAGTGCTCGTTATATTTCATTTTGAACAAAGTCCCAGATTCACTTTAAAAGTAGAATTTTGGTTTTGAAGTCCATTTCGTTTTTTAGGCCCAAAAACACTTGTTTTATTTATTTAAATCGTGAGCCTTGACCCAAAGAAACGGTTTGTTTGGGGTTTTAAAAGACAAACTGTGTGGGCTTCGGCCCAAATATTCCTTATTTTAGCTATCAAAACATGGGCCTCAATCATGTTTTCTTAGCTACAGATTTATAAAAATTGTCAAATGGAATTCTTAGCCCCCCTAAAATGGCTTATGTCATTCTGTTTTTTCTTTTAAAAAAGACCAAACATAAATGGGCTCTGAGCCAAAAATCATTTCCATGAACATTTGGTTTCTTGAAGAAAAAGACTTAGGTGGCCTCTGGCCCAAACTATCATATACTTTTTGCCAATTCAAAACCCAAAAAAAAACATGTTTCAACAGTTTGGAAAGCAGTTTTTTGCCCAATTTACTCATCCTCTTAATTTTGCACAATACGTCATACCATTTTGCTTTTCTAAAACTTCTTTAGTTTGTTATTTATTAAGACCAACAGCAGTTGCTTTCCGTTTTAAATCTTCAAAATCAGTACACGTTTTTTCCCAGATTTTCAAAAGAATTTTTAGGAGCTAGGGTCAATCTAAATGGCATATGCACCGTTTTGCCTAAGATGCCTAATTCGCAACATAAATGATTCCAATAATGTTTGTGGGATTTTTACAAATACGAATACAATACAAGAAGCACTTAAAGCAAATAGAGAAAGCATAATGTAATAAGGAAAGTAAACTGGGGTGTACCAAACCCCAACCATTTTCACCCCTGGTTGAGCCTTCATGTCATTTTTACCCATGATTGGGCCTTTAATATATTAGCTTCCCTTTCTTCTCTTTTAGACTCAATGAACTTGAAAGAATTTGCCTATTGGGCTTTTGACCCAATAGGGTGGCTGGACCTTGGCCTAAGTGGCCATGCAATAGAGAAGGGAAAGAAACAAAAGACCCCGGTTAGTTTATATTTTTACTATTCTTATCATAAATACACTATACACACATATATACACAGTGTCCATTTCCTTTACAAGTCCTATTTTATACATAAATATACACATGTACAGGCAATATATCCTATTTATTCACAAAATCATATAATGTGTATATGTGTTTCCATGTCCTTAAAGATCAAACCCCAAACATAGGTGGTGGGAAGGCCAAGTCATCACCCCCCTTATTCCTGATGCCACACAAGTTCCAAGAGGTTTCATGAACCTCCGGCATGGCTGGTCACCAGGGGAAGGCTCAAACTAGATCTCCTTTCACCTAAACTGCCTCTCAACTAACAATAACCATGGAAGAGACAGATCCACATACACACTCACATTGCTTGGAATAAATAGGATAGGTCCAATATACTTGGATATAGAACAATTATAAATCAAACAGAAATAGATGAGAACAAGGAGAGGAGAGATGGACAGGCTCAGCAGGCAAATTAATCTTATGAATTAAGATCAAGACACTAAGTATGATCTAAACATGGAAAAGGAAAGCAATCTGCATGGGTGTAACATAGCCAAGATTGAACCAAATCAAGTAATCACAACACAGACAATCACATGGGAATAGCACAGCTCTTAACAGTATTGAATCAAGTTTATGTGGCAAAGCATAAAAGGCACACTAGGATAAGGTAAATCAGCTTCTAGACATGGTACAATACAATAGATTTGGCATTCATAGAGTACATGTAGAACTATTTAAGCAAAATCCTCTAATGAACCTAGATGCCTTATACACAGTTCAAGTAAAGATTCTTGCCACTTTTTAAGAATTATATTCTAAAGTCTAGGTGATCCTCACAGAGAATACAGGAAATAAACAGAAGGAACCAAACTGTAATCCTAACTAACATGATATGTACCAATCCAAATAGGTGAAACTAGAATTCTTTTTATTGAAACAGCCATCTACTAGTGTGTAGCACACAAGGTAAGCATACTTAATCCCCTTAACTGTTCATGATACTAACAGGAACCAAGTGTAGATAGGTCTAACTAGGATAAGGGAGTGCCATAAGAGCCATGACTTTATTAACCTAGACAGACACAGGTGTGGTGTTGTATTACTCTCAACAGAATCCAGTTTAAGACACAATCAAAAAAATAAAAACCAAGCCAGGATCAATTGTAGAAAAAATGCCAAGATACTTTCAAGTCCTAATGGTCCTATGTAGAATATACAACCTTAGGTACAACAACTACACTTTCACACATAACTTAAACAAATAGAAGGGCTAAAAATCCCCATGGATGCACATAAGATTCACATTTTAAGTTCAGAGTTTGAAATCCTTTTAGACCTTTTCCCTGCTCTTATTCTATTGCAAAAAGACCCAAGTTGATTTTTAAAAGGATGCACATGATTTAGACATGTTCATAAACAGTGGCCTACCCTTAATTTTCATTCTTCCAAAACTGGGCAACTATATCATATCCTTAGTTGATTTCTAATGATGCATAAAAGGGAAAACACATCTATCCAACATGACCAAGTTTAGTTTTATCTTCGACTTAGACCTTGGACTAATGAACTGAAAACCGATCTCAAAATGGGAAACATGACATACTATCCAAAGTATCACAAAGAAGGGGTCAAATATACCCCTCAGACTATACTGCCACTTTTAGATGGATGCAAACCACTGATTTCCTTACTTTTAAGGGCTTACTAGGGAAAGAAGGAGAAAACAGACCATCTTTCAAACATAAATTGACACCACATCAATGCACACAGAATTTACACAAAGATCTTAATTATGAACCTAACTTAACCAAATATCAAGGAATTTGTTATACCTTATCATATTATCTTCATAAGAACTTTTCTTGCTTTACTTTTAAAAAAATAGTATTCTCTTTTTGAAAGCCTTTTCGTCTTTCCAGTTTTACCACAATCCTTCAAATTATCCTACATTACCTAACCTAGTCAAACCACCTCCCTTGAGACATATTAGAACAGACACAGCAAGACCAGGTTTATTATTCTGAGTGAACAATTAATAAATGCACAAGAAACTCATTTTTTAGGATCCATTTAACTTAACAAAATGGAAAGGAAACACCAAATGTGCAAAGGTAGCAGGTTACACCCCATAGGCTTATGAAGAATGCCATGGCAATCTCTTATATGGGAAGAAGATACAATGGGTCAAGTGATTCTTGACCCTTTCTCAACCTTCTCCTGAGATGTCTTTAAAAGACTTCCCCATTTAGCCAAGTGGTTTTCAACCCCCTACATCTACACTTATGATCCTCTTTATTACCCTTGAGTATATACCAAGAGAAAACTGGACAGTTCACATATTAGAGCTAAATATTACTTAAGGTCTCAACCACAGTTTTCCCTCTTTTTCTATCCTTTTTATCCTCTTCTTTTACTCAGACTAGAATTATAAGATCCTTCCTATTTGTTTTCATCTTTTAAGCCTAGACAATCAAGGACCATGAGTTATTATCACCATATTTTATCCATGCACAAAGAAAAGAAAAACAGACCTCAGATTTCAAAACAAAAGCCTCAATCTCTAAACTATTCAAAACTGGGCAAACCATGACCAAACTACTTCATTTCACCCTTCCCTTGATGTTTCAAACTTGTTATGTTTGAACACTTAGGATCATCTATCAAGCTAGGGCCTATACATGAATGAAATGCAACACAGAAAGTATGGCATATCAATCCACTTCCATAACAAGTTTACTTCACTAGTTAGATAAAACAACTAATAAGGATAGGGCTAACGATAAGAGATCAAAGATAGCAGAACAGACTTCCCTCCTAGACAACTACTTCCTTCCATTTTTATACCTTTCAATTCCAACATGATCACTAACCAAGTTACAGACTAAAAGCCATCTTGTTAGTTAGTTACTAGTTAGATTAACTCTAATTAATCTTCAAATGGGTACTTAGTCCTACATTTCCTAAAGTAGATCCTTTCTTTTCATTTTTTTCTTTTTACCAAACTCTGAACCTTTAGGAGTAGACCATTTTCAGATGTAAGACTTGTGACATGGACCATACAAGACAAGCTATGAGCATCACATGTTTAAGCAACAAGTTCAAGCAAGAAACTAAAGTCTTGATTAAACCAAGGAAAGAACAGATTTCACACTCAAGCACCTTAATCACATTAGTTCTAGGATTTGCTACAAATCATAGACAATTAGCACACACTCTGGTCTACATTAGATGATAACATAATCACAGGTATTGCCATTAACAGTCTATCAAGCCACAAACTCAAAATGAACTCGATTCCATTGTTTATCTGAATATTAATTGGTAAAAGTAGTAAACTATTAGCTGATCCTATCTTTACTCTATTTCATGTGAGTAAGATCATTTAAGAATAAGGGAAACGAAAAATGGAATAATATACTATTGTATCTTTAAAGGATCAGCAAACAGATTCAACTTATACTTAAGTATTCATTTATTTTTTGGAAGAAGAGAACACATCAGAAATTGCATCCCAACCAATTTGTTAAGTTAAAACATTCATAATTAAGATGACTTTGATAAAAGACTTTGCTTCACAAAGGAGGGTAGTTCATGACTGATTATCAAGAGTATGTGATTTCTAACTATAAACATAAGCACACATTACAAGTAATCTATCCATATTCATCTAAATCAACACATAAACTGCCTCATCTCCTTTAAATAACACCTAGGAGTTGAGTAGGGAAGATGAGTTGAACTACCACATTGGTTCTATTTAGGTTTACAGTTCACAAACTAACATGACTTCAAGAGGGAAGGAAAAGAAAAAGGGATTTTTTTTCAAAGTACTTCAACCACATCCCTTCACAGTAAACTTGGAACATTAGAATCACATGAACAAACAAGCCAATAGGAAGTTCAAACATCCTACTTCCTAATGAGTTTCAACACAACATTCACGTTAGTTCTACTGTGTTTACCTCAAGCAAATCCATAAGTTAAGCACACAATCAAATAGGGCAACTCTTAGCAATGAGAACCACCATTAACAAGTATCAAACCACGGGCCAACTTAACAAATGTAAATACTCTTAGACTTGGCAAAACTCTAAACGACAAAATAAAATGAATTAAAATTTACCTTTTGTGTGCGCAGCCAAGAAAAGAATGAATTTGGGAGCTTTGTGCTTCCAACCTCAACAACTCAGCCACACAAAAAATAAAATGAAGTAAGAAAATATTTTAGAACTGAGAAAACCCCAACTTTTTTCAGTCAAGGTATTAAAATTCTTTACTAAGAATTTTTTGAAAAAACGAAATTTTCCAACTTCTTTAACTTTCAAATTTTTCCTCTATTTCTCTATCTACTATTTTTCCCTTGTTTCTCCGACCTCTGTTTTTTGTAAGAGTGGGGTTCTATTTATAGAACCCCAAAAGTTCAACCAAGACTAACAATGAACGATGTGGGATAAACCTTTGTTCCAAAAACAAATACTCAGTAAAACAAACCAAAGTCCCAGATCTAAGAGTGTAGCAAACATGCGGCCAGATCTGACCCTTCTTGGGTCGATCTGTACGAACAACCATGAACCAATAGGAACTTGCGAAAAATAATAAACAACACAACTTAAAAGCAAAAGAAAATCATGATTTTGACCAAGAAATCTGAAAAAATGTGTAAAATAAAGGTTCATTACCATATTCGGGTTAAAAGAACTTGAAATCGGGTGCACCCTTTAATGCTTTCACCATAATAAGCATGAAGTAGTTGTATTTGTCAGCCATGCTTTGTAAACTTGCCATTTTTGGCAGAGAGAGGCTATGGAAAGTAGAGGCAGCACTAGGGTTACACAAGAATGGAAGAGAGAGAAGCGGGTAAGGGGTGGGGTGGGGGTGGGGGTTTACTTGCAAAGAAAAGAAAATGAATTAAAGGGTGGGGGTATACCCCTCTTATTAGTTTAAACGAATTGGGTTGGCCTCAGCCTGGTCTTGGGCTGGACTCGGTCTAAAATCTGAATATATATATATATATATATATATATATAAAAAGGCCCTTATACGTTTATGTATACACCAAGTGTGTGTGTGTGTGTGTATATTACATAAAAAACAAGTAATTAGAAAAATATTAAAATTGATGAAATTTTAATTATAGGAAAAATTAGGACATAATTATTTTATCAAAAATAGTTTAAAAATTGGCCAAATTTTTTATGTGCCTAAAATGGCCTTAATTAATTCTAACCTGGCATGATCATTTCAATTATGGCCTTTTTTGGCCTAATTAACAAATTTCGAAATTAAATTGAACTGGTTATTTCAAATAAAACTATTTAGAGGTTAATTTTACAAAAATGGCCCCAATTTCTTTAAATCATGAATTGATTATTTTAATTGTGGCCTTGGCAAAATATTTATATAAAAAGGATCAGTTTGCAATATTATTACTTAATTAATTAATTAGCCTAATTAAAACTTTTATGGACATTTTATGCATTTTTTTTTTTTGACAAATCATGCAATTATATAAAAATTAGAGATTTAGAGGATTAAATAGTTTATCACTCAAGTTATTTAAATTACTCAAACTTTCAAAGATTAAAAGAGATAAAGTATTTGCAAAATTCTGATTTCTTGACAATTTTAAACAATTAAATAAATGAAAACCCTCTCTCTCTCTCTCTCTCTCTCTCTCTCTCTCTCTCTCTCTCTCTCTCTCTCTCTCTCTCTCTCTCTCTCTCTCTCTCTCTCTCTCTCTCTCTAATTAAATTTAACAAACATCTCATAAAAGTACTTATTAATTTCCAAATAAATTTATGATGCCATGCAAACCCCTTTTATCAATTTAAAGGAGTGAAATATTGACTTGGACAATTTATAAAAAATCATTTAAATCTTTCAAGATGCCCAGCTCATTTTACTTATTATCCGGTGACTCTGAGTGACTAAAATAAATTACGGGAGGTCAAAAATTAGGTGTCAACACCTAGAGCATTGCACAAACCGAAAGGCATCCCCCGGAATGCAAACCTGTCATATGGACATGGAAATGTGGTCTTCTCTTGATCCCCAGGTGCAATCATGATCTGGTTGTACCCCGAATATCTATCCAGAAAGCAATAATAATCCTGCCCAGCCAATCTATAGAGCATCTGATCCACGAAGGGAAATGGGAAATGATCTTTTCTGGTGGCGTTGTTCAATTTGCGATAGTCAATACATATCCTCCAACCAGTAACAGTTCGTTGAGGCACTAGTTCATTCTTCTCGTTCTCCACCACAGTCATGCCCCCTTTCTTTGGGACACATTGTACAGGACTTACCATTTGCTATCGGAGATGGGATAAGTAATGCAGCTGTCAAGCCACTTGATTACCTCTTTCTTTACCACCTCCTTCATGATCGGGTTTAGTCGTCTCTGGCGCTCAACACTAGGCTTGCTGTCTTCCTCCAATAATATTTTGTGCATGCAAAACGAACTACCAATACCTCGAATATCAGCTGTTGACCACCCGAGGGCTCGAATTCGATCTCTTAGCACTCGTAACAACGTTCAACCTGCACATCAGTCAAATAAGCAGAGAAGATCACAGGTAATGTGTCTCCACTACCCAAGAAAGCATAGCGAAGATGAGGAGGTAATGGCTTCAACTTAAGAAGTGGAGCCTCTTCGATAGATGGCTTCGGCTTCTTCCACGATTCTGGTCTGTCTAGCACTTTAAATGGTGATTTTTCTAGCAAATAAGCACATGAAGTGTCAAGAATGCTAAGAAACTCCTCGACTTCTGCATTGATCATCAAGTCTTCCCCATACTCCAAAGTTGTCTCCAAAGGATCTTACAAAGCTAAAAAGTGATCTAACTCTGCATTAGTGAGCTCGAGCTCCACCACAGTAATCATCTTCAACTCTTCATAATGGGCTGGAAGCTTGGTAGCTTTAAACACGTCAAAAGTCGCCTCTTGTCCATCAATTGTCATGGACATCTTCTCGTCTCTAACTCGGATCACAGCGTCAACAGTAGCCAAGAATCCTCTTCCCATGATGAGAGGAACACTCTTATCTGCCTCATAATCAAGTATCACAAAATCAACCGGCAGAATAAATGGGCCTAACTCCACAAGAACATCCTTAATAATACCATCAGGATAAGCAAGAGATCGATCAGCTAGCTGCAAAGTAATAGTCGTTGGCCTAGGCTCACCCAAGCCCAACGTTCAGAACACAGAAGTAGGCATCAAATTAATACTAGCCCCCAAGTCACAAAATGCTAGTCCATTTTCAACATTGCCAATAGTAATTGAAATCGTGAAGCTACCCAAATCTTTCAACTTTGGAGGAATTTTACTCCTTACTTTAGAACTGCATTCTTTAGTAAGTGCAACAGTCTCAAACTCTATCCAACGCCCTTTGTTCGCAACCACATCTTTGATATACTTAGCACATTTTGGAACTTCTTGCAAAAGGTCCACCAAAGGAATGTTGATGTGTACCTGTTTTAAGAGTTCAACAAATTTCTTACAAGCCGAATCTACTTTCTGTTTCTGAAGTCGTTGTGGAAAAGGAGGGGGGGGGGGGGAGGGGTCGAACCACTTCCTCTACGGGTTGATCTACGACTTTCTGCTACGCTCAGCTCGCTTAGCAGGGATAAGTTTTGCTTCTGCTACGTTCTTCTTTTTCGGAGGCACTTCTTCAAGTTCTCTACCATTACTCAAGGTGACTGCCTTGCACTATTTGGGATTCTTCTCAGTATCACTTGGAAGAGAAACCAGTGGTCTGACATTCTGCATAATAGCCATCTGCCCCATTTGACGCTCAAGCTCATGAATAGATTTCTGCATCTCACTCTGAATTTTCTAATTCTATTGTTGCGTTACTTGTGTTTGAGCTATATGTTGTTTCGTCATCTTTTCCAAATTGCTAGCTGGCTGAGCCTTAGGTTGTTGATAATTGTTCGGCTTGTGGAAACCCTTCTTTTCGAATGGAGGATTGTAATTGTTTCCATAATAGTTCCCACATTTTCCGACACCACGGTTCTGCTGCCCCACATAATAGACAGATTCTGGATTCAATGGGTAATTAGAATAATCATGAGGCTCACCACAACTTACACACGCTGCTTGCTGAATATGTTGAACTGGTTGGATCTGCTGAGCTTGAGGAAACGCCCTCAACATCATATTTGTAAGAGTACTTATATCGGCCCCAATAGATGCAACATCATCTACTTGAAGAACCCCAGTAGCTTTCTGTGGTAACCCCCGGCTCGTCTCTTGATACTCATAAGCACCTTCGGATATCAACTTAAGGAGAGCTTCCATCTCCTCATATGTTTTGTTTAAGATCTGCCCTTTAGCTGAAGCATTCAACAAGGCCCTTGATTCATGCTTAAGTCCTTCCACAAAATAGTTTCCAATGATTTCCCTTGGTTGCACGTGATGTGGGCAATCTCACAAATAGCCTTTATACCTTTCCCAAGCGTGTGTCAGACATTCAGAATCTCTCTGAGTGAAGTTAGCAATTCTCCCTCGCAGCTTCTTTGTTTTCTTGGGTGAGAAAAACTTATCGATAAATTTACTTGATAATACCTCCCAAGAAGTAATAGAACCCACAGGAAGATTTGTCAACCATTCCCTCGTAGCTCCTTTGTTTTCTTAGGTGAGAAAAACTTGTCGATAAATTTATTCGATAATACCTCCCAAGAAGTGATAAAACCCACAGGCAGATTTGTCAACCATTCCCTCGCTTCACCAATCAATGAGAACGGAAATAAGGATAGCTTCATATAATCATTGGGAATATCTCTATATTGGAATTCTCGCTTAACTACATGAATTGCATCAAGTGCTTATGCGGGTCTTCAATAGACTTACCCATATCTTTAATACGTATGCTGCACCAGCCGCATTGTTCCTTCTTTCAACTCAAAATTTCCAGTAATGTCAGGTCTGACGATAGCCTTGGCAATAGTTGCTAGACTAGGTCTAGCATAACTAGACAAAAGAATCTATTGTTCTTGTGCCTTCACAGCATCTCTTGCACCCTGTTCATCCTCATTTCTGTTTCTTTCCCTTTCTACCGCTTCAAGAGCAAGTCTTGCTACTTCCTCAGCCATTTTTCTTTGTCGGTGTAAGGTTCTTTCGATTTCGGGATCAAGATCAACTAACGGTTGTCCTGAACTTCTAGTGCTTGGCATAAACCAGAGAAGCCTGAAGTGACACAAGTAGACCAACGAAAAAAAGTAAAGACTTGAATAGAAAAATAAACTCAAATTAGAAAAACAGTAAATTTTTCTAAGTCCCCGGCAACGGCGCCAAAAAATTATTGTTCCCAAACGCACACGCAAGTATACGCGGTCTTACAAGTAATATAGAACTTTTAAGTCCAGATATCAATCCCACAGAGACTTAGATTCTACTGTTAAACTAATTCAAATTCGAATAAAACTATTTAAGAAAGTGAAAATCAAAGTGTTTGTTGTGACTAAACTAAAACTGAAAAGTAAACAATTTATGATGGGTGTTTTTGTGACTGAGAAGATTTCGATAAAGATTGTAAGGTTTATCAGATGATGAAGAGTTCTAGGGTCATAGGTTGCGACAATCCAGTTGATCTTCTGACAATTCTACCTATCTTATTTCCTGAGTTACTAGTTGACGGGTTAATTATAACTTTATAAGTATCTTTCGAGTTGCTCACAAGCCTGTAGATGCTACTATAATGCCTATATCCCTATGGTCATTAGAGGTAATAAGAATGCATTTAATTCTCTGTATTCAACTAAGCAAGGCTAAAAGGTGTATTCCTATCATCACTAGCGAAACGATTATATCGAACAAGCCTTATTTATTTTTATTACGCATGCAAATTCCCTGTCCCTAGTTCAATTCACACACCACAGATAGTGTTCAACTATTGGCCAGATAATCAAACAATAAAAATCAAGAAGCAACCCAAAATACGGAAATTTAATCGATAGAAATTGTCGTCAAACCAACTATCATGTCTTTCCCCACAACCTCAGAATTAAGAAGTTTAGCTACTCATAATTCTCAATGAACAACAAGAATTCATGGAAAAAACTAGGGTTGAAAAGATGAAAATAAAATAAAACTTAGAGAGAAATTAAAGATGACGGCTTACAAGTCTTAGAATAATCCCAGCACATCATTAATAACGAATAAAAAATCTATTTATAGTTTAGGGTTAAAATCAAAATAAAAGGGTCCTAATCCTAGCTTAACTCAGCTGAAACTGGGCCTTCCTGTGTTGGCCGCGCATCGCGGGTCCAACACGGGTTCTTTAGTGGTTTTGGTCCCAATTTGTGTTTAGCCCGCGACGCGGGCGTGAAACGACATTGTCCACAGTCTACGGCCCCTCTTTTCCATCATGGCCCCGCGACGCGGGGCTAACACATGAGTAGCACCCCTGCGACATGGGGCTGGCACATTGATTGTCTCCCTGTGTCTTCATCAGTTCCAAACTTCAGGCCTCTCATCTCGTCACCTTGTGCAAGCTTCATTTGTCCCAAAATCAACCAAAATAGCCCGGTTTTCCATCGTTTGTTCTCGTTATACCTGATTACGCAAAATACACCAACATAAGCGCAAATACAACGATTTCAACATATAATTAGCGATTGAAGTCTTAAGAATGAGAGGTAAAGTGACACTTAAACATTGATCTTTGTGCCAAATATCACTAATTTCTGGAACTAATTTATTGAATTTGGACTGGTCTTGCTTATTATATTCTTCGTTATGAACATTGTGTGTATAAATGAACTAGCTCTTAATCTACTAGATTTATTTTTGAGTTTGCCTCTACTTTTATACTTAAGCATGCAGGTAACTGGACTAATTCTTAATTTACTCTCTAAATTTTAAGTTTGCCTTAAGCGGATAAGGTTGAGACCATGAATGCATTTGCCGACTCCAGATCAAATTCTTGTAGAGCTAGCGAGTAATGCGTACCGTGGAAAAATATGATCTATATAGGCGATATCAATTAACTGAAATCAAGGTTCAGTTATGATAATATGTTTACTTCAATTTTTAGGAGTCTTCTATTCCTCTTTGAGATTTATGTAGCAATTAAAAGCATAGAGAATTTTATTGTGCCAGAGAAACTATATTTCAGTACTAATATAGAATAGAGACGGGTTCGAATGGAGCTTGATGATTCACATAGTTGACCTAAATTTGTTCAGAATTGTGACATTATGATTCACATAGTTGACTTATACTTATTTAGAATTTTTACGTTATAATTGCCGTTGCTTTGACTCCAGATCAGCAGTTGTAGGAGCTGGATCATGAGTGAGACCTATGGTCAAAAGATTTCTGTTTATTTTTCACTCGGTATCCGGCTCCGACTAATTCTTGTTCATGTGATCAAGTCCATTAAGGGGTAAGCATTTTCTCCGGATATTTTCTATTATCAAGACTAGGACCCGACTAATTAAGGGCGAAAAAATCTTATCCATCTCACCACAATTTTCCTATTCAAAATTTCTAATTAGCATATCATTTCAAGTATATTCCTATGTTCCTTTCCAATATTCTCATTGCTAGCCGACGTTTTGGCATACTCACTCGGCACCCACCTTCTTTAACGCTTCTTCGTCTGCTTGCAGAATACGACAGAACCAACTTGCAACACTCATAAATACCCATGTTTTAGGTGTCGTGTAGAAAATAGTTACTACTCCATTTATCATGAGAAAATTAGCACAATTGAGACTCACATATAAAAATGGAAATAGAGTAGAAGAATATAATAATGACTAAAACTCCTTATTCTCGTGTGTATATAATTAAATAAATAATTATGTATATATGAAATAGTCAACTGGGAACAGTGATTTGAAATAATGTTTTGTTGAATTGAATTATGCAGCTAGAAACGAAAGGCAAGTGGTCATACGATAAGGTGATTAAGCTGCAAAACCTACCCCTGACAACAATACCATAATAAAATATCCCAAGGTCCATATAAATCAGAGTTTTGAAAAATAGAAAACTAAAAGAATAATGTTAAATGAACTACTGCCCACCGCACGCCTTAAAAAAATACATTGACATTAGCCGCACTTGTTGATAACCTCAACATTCAATCAGCTCAATAAACCTTTACAAAATTTTAATTAGTTGATTTTTTGTTTATATTTGAGTCAATATTGGATGTCACATTATTGGAATAAGTAAATGGCAAAATGGTGAATGAATTGAAGAAATAGGGAAGGATAGAGAAGCTTATTGTTTTGTCTATTTGTAAGGACATTTTGTGATCTGTGAAATTCTTTTAATGGTAACATTTGATAGTAAATGGAGAAAAGGACATAAATGGTCCCTTAACTATGAGAGTAGATTCAAAATAGTCCCTTAAGTATGCACTTAACGGTTTTAGTCCTTTAAGTTTGTCACAGTTAACAAAAATGATCTCTTAACTATGAGGGTTGGTTACAAATAGTCTCTTAAGTATGCACGTAACAATTTTGGTCCTTTAAGTTCGCCAAAAGTTAACACTTTTAGTCTCCGACAAGATATTCACCGAACTCTGTTTATTAGATTTGATGAGAACTATGGAAAAAAAAATGAAAAAATCAGCGAGAACTCATATTTAAAAGTACACATTACTAAAGAAAAGACCAAGTATCTCAGGACAAAACCAACGGACGTCTGTCGGTTATAAGAAAAACCTACAGACTTGATAATGTCAGAAAATAGTATCTCGAAACACAAAGACCAACGGACTCTGTTGATTAAAACCGAGCGAGTCCATCGACTAAGTAAAATACACCAGACTCATTTTTACTGAAAATTCGGTATAAAAATAAATACTTCCATCGTAGTGATTCTTTTTTTTTTTTTAAGTATTTTCTGCGCATTTTTCCTAAAAAATAACCGACACACGTCCATTGTTTTATGTAAAAAATGAGAATTTTTTAAAATATAGTGTCCCTCGATTTTATCCATCGGTTTCTGTCCATCTTTTTTTCGCATTTAGTATTGACAATTTTTGTAGTTTCTGCTATTTCTAAGTTACTTATGTTGGTTTTGTCCCGAGGTATTTGACCTTTTATTTAGCAATGTGTACCTCTAAAAATGTGAGTGCCCTCAAATTTTTTCCTTTTTTTTCATAGTTCTAGTCAAATCTAACAAACAAAGTTCGATGAATATTTTGTCGGAGACTAAAAGTGTTAACTTTTGGCCAACTTCAAGGACCAAAACTATTAAGTGCATACTTAAGGGACTATTTTTAACCAATCCTTATAGTTAAGGGATCATTTTTGTTAACTTGTGGCAAACTTAAAGGACCAAAACTGTTAACTGCATAGTTAAGGGATTATTTTAAACTTACTCTCATAGTTAAGGGACCATTTATGTCTTTTTCTCATAGTAAATGTGCCAATACTTTTTTGTTCTTTCTCCACACACAGGTCTCGGCGAGTCCGGAACCTAAATGACCCAAAAAAAGATGGAATGAACCAAAATACCTCAAGAAAAAAATGTGGTACCAAAATACCCTTAACGCACTATATATATAAAAGTCACTTCACGTCCCACGTTAAAGTCCGTCACCCGAGTTTTGAGTTTTTTTTTTTTTTAAAAAAAACAAATTACATAGCGCAACTTTTTCATGCGCTATACAAACTCACCCCAACTCCCACGTTTCCCACCCCTTATACTCCCACTGTCCCCACTCCTTATACTATCTTATCTTTATTTTTAACAATGTGACTATTTCTATAAAAACATACTACTTATATGCCAAATACAATGTAGTAATATTTTTGGAATTATTATTTGTTCACAGTGATAGATTATATTAATAGTATCACGATAATACTTTAAATTTTTTTAAAGACAAACTCTCCAATAAAAAGGTAGAAGGGTATTTAAGTTAGCTAATAACTTAATTAAAGTGGAGCAAAAATTAGAGACTTCTACATAAGAATAGAGGAAAAGGAGGAATTAATTGAGATCTGGAAGGCACTGATGGACTATAAAGGTTTTATTTATGCCTTAGTCCGAGCAAGAAAATGATTTCATTTTAAACAAAGATCGAAGAGCAACATTAAGAAGATAAAGTGACAAAATAATTCGAGGACATAAAATTAAACTATGATTTTTTTAAAAATGAATTATTATCATATTAAAAATACAAAACAAAAATTAGATTGTTTAACCCTCATATTATGCTGCTACAACTTAATGTTGGATCTTAGTACATTTTATTATATACCCCATTTTCCTCGAGCGTTATATTCATTCTAATCTTAACTCATTAATAATAACATAAACTATTTCAAGAAAGGAAGTAAAAAATATATAAAATAACAGTCCAAATAATATCATTTTTTTTCTTCTTAAGAATGAAATTTAAAAGTGACGTTAACAAACTGTAGGATTTCTCTATTATATTTTTATAAATAAAAGTTACATGCTTATGTAACTTGTAACCTTTGCAAATTTTATACATTACACAAAAAATCAAGTTATTAGATTTAGTCATGATCTTTATACATTACTCAAAAATTAAAATATACACTAACTTATTCAATTGCTCTCTAAATTTTAATTGTATAAGTTATTAAAATATAGTACGTTATAAAAAATACATGCTTGATTTTTTTTCTTTTTTGAAATAGTTTATGTTATTATAATGAGTTAAGATTAGAATGAATATAACGCTCGAGGAAAATGGGGTATATAATAAAATGTACTAAGATCCAACATTAAGTTGTAGCAGCATAATATGAGGGTTAAACAATCTAATTTTTTTTTAATATTTTTAATATGATACTAATTCATTTAAAAAAAATCATAGTTTAATTTTATGTCCTCTAATTATTTTGTCACTTTATCTTCTTAATGTTGCTCTCCAATCTTTGTTTAAAATGAAATCATTTTCTTGCTCGGGCTAAGGCATAAAAATTAACATTTTTATTGTTTTTTTAAAACCTTTATACTCCATCAGTGCCTTCCAGATCTCAATTAATTCCTCCTTTTCCTCTATTCTTATGTAATAGTCTATAATTTTTGCTCCGCTTTAATTAAGTTATTAGCATAACTTAAATACCCTTCCACCTTTTTATTGGAGAGTTTGTCTTTTAAAAAATTTAAAGTATTATCGTGATACTATTAATATAATCTATCATTGTGAACAAAATAATAATTCCAAAAATATTACTACATTGTATTTGGCATATAGTATGTTTTTATAGAAATAGTCACATTGTTAAAAATAAAGATAAGATAGTACAAGGAGTGGGGACAGTGGGAGTATAAGGGGTAGGGCAGGGAAGGTTTGCATAGTGCATGAAAAAGCTGCGCTATGTAATTTTTTTTTTTTTTTTTTTTTTATAAAATAAAAATACTCAAAATTTTGGGTGATGGACTTTAACGTTAAGGGATTTTTATATAACGGGACGTTAAGGGTATTTTTGTACCACATTTTTTTCTTAGGGTAGTTTGGTTCATTCCTTTTTTTTTTTTTTTTGGGTCATTTTGATTCCGGACTCCTCTATCACACATGTCAATGTTGTGCACGCAAACAAAGTTCTATTTAATTAAGGTTAGTTTGGTTCTTTCTTTTTTTTTTTTTTGATCTCAAACTTATTTTTTTTTATTTTTCACTTTACTCCTAAACTAAGTTAAATAGGTCTAATTATTTTTTGAACATTTCAATGTTGTGCACTCAAACAAAGTCCCCTCTATTAAATTGACCTGGTTAAGTTTTCTGATGAGTGGTCTAGAAAAATAGGAACGCACTCCTCTCATTGAAGTAGTAGATTATTTTAAAAGATTCAAAGGTTAAAAGTTAATTTCAATTTCCAACCAATCAATGGGAAATTTAATTATTTTGTTGTTCATTTGGAGATCTTTATGTACACTTGAACACTTTCTTTACTAAAAATATTATATTTATATTATTTAAAATCTTGATCCGCCTTTATCTTCTCCATTTCTTTCACTCAAAGAGGCAGAGAGAGATAAAAGAGTGGGGAAATGGATTTTGAGTTACCATGTGGTAATGCAATGTGTTGAACAAGAAAGATCAAATACTAGGTGAAAAACAAGTGCTTACTCCTCCTCCAAGAATAATAGAGGGAAAAAAAAGGTAAGAATGCATTTCTGCAGTGAGACTAAAAATGAACCAAAATGCTTCCCCATTAATGGAAATGTACAACAAACGTCAGTTTAGCAAAGGCATACTTTTTCCACTTTAATTGATTAGATATATACGCCTCCTTTAATTAGTTGAGTTGAGCAGCTTGAGCTCCAATTGCTTTTAGTATGTGTGTGAACACCAAAATTTTACCAAATTTGAAATAAATTTGAGTTGAAAATGTATCAAAAAAAGATTTATAGAAATTTCTTTAAAGCTTTACTTATTTTTAAAAATTTATTCCAAAGAGATAAATATCTTGAATATCTCATAAGCCGATGGATATACACAAAGAGATCAATATCTCGAATATCCCATTAACTCCAATTATTCTTATCGTATAAACTCGATCAAGGCGTCAAATATTCTCTGTCTTGGAGATTAAATACATCACATGGTCATCCTAAATGGTAAAAGACTCAAACGGCTCGAATTACGGAGAAATATTAGGAGAGAAGAATCAATCCAAACAGGGCTCATCAATAAAATCCTTTTCTTCAGTTGAGTTGAGCAGCTTGAGCTCCAATTGCTTTTAGTATGTGAGTTAGACACTACTTTTTTTTTTTTAATGAACTTTAGCCACCTTATCGATCTATCGATCTAATCCTTTCCTTTTTCTCTTCTTTCCATTTTATACACAAAAATTGGCCTATTAGGTATAGTCTATCCAATTTTAACGGGGGATATTAATTGAATAATTGAACTCTACACTTATCCCATACTTCTTGTTAAACTAAATTTCTTATAGGACAACTATCATTAGAAATATACAATCCAAGTATTTACCATTCTTCTTTTCAACGTAACATCCAATAGAATACTAGTATAATCACCCAATTTCTTTTCCTTAAATTATACTCCATCCGATTATAAATAAGTTCTCACTTGCCCTTTTTTACTTTGGTCCAAATTAAGTGCGCACTTATATATTCAAAAATAAATTAACTTTGTTTTTCCATACTTATCTTTATTTAGATAAGTGAGTTTTATGTAATCAAGAAATTATACTAAATATATACCATTTAATAAGCATAATTTAATTAAAATACCAATTTTTTTCTAGTAGTTAATATTTTCTTAAGGATTGTGTTAAAGGCTAAGTGAACACTTATTTTAAATCGGAGAGAGTATTCTAATTTCCCTAGCTTAAGATTATATGTAGTAAGGTGTCATTTGATTCACAGACTAAACTATTCCCGAATTATAGGCCTGGGATCATAATCTTTTGACTAATTTATTCCTCCTGGAAGGTGGAATAAAATAATCCAAGTTTGATGGGATGAGTTGGAATTTTCAGGTTTATGTTTGAGATTAAATTTATATTTTGTTTGGTAGATAGTATAACTTTATCTCGAGATAAATTTATACCATCAACTAAACATAATATAAATTTATTTCAGGATAAATTTATATTATCAACCAAATACAATAAATAAATCTATATTATCAATCATATACAATCTAAATATAATCCCAAACTTAATTTTGGGATATTCTACCTTATTCTACGTACCTCACTATTCCTAAAAGGAAAGGGTTGGAGAATAAATTACTCATGTCTAATATTTACGAGAGAAAATAGTAAATCTAGGGATCTTAGTAGCTCAATTGATTATTATATGAACTTTCACTTTACTGGCGAGGATTCAATTCTTAACCTTATAATTCCTCTCCTATTTTTTCTTCCTCTAATCCCGTGTAATAATTAAAAAAAATTAAAAAATAAAGAGAGAGTGGGGAAACGGTAAACATAAATAATAAAAAACTAGTTATAAAAGTAAAAAAGGACAAGATGAAAAGCTTGGGGAGTGACTCTATGTTGGAGCAGACAAACCAAACCCCCCAACAATAATATAAGTGGTTACCCCCAGTCGCGTTACTCCCACGCTCTTTCTTTGGAGAATAGAAAACATTTTGGCGGTCACAACAAAGAATAAACAATTGGTCATAATCAATTAGAGAAAGAAACAGAGAAGCCAAAACCACAAAAGAAGAGAAGAAAAAACACAATACTCTTCACAAAATTACCATTAAAAATAAGAAAAGAGAAAAAGCTGAAAAAGATTGCTTACTGAGGGGTATCTGAGCTTACCATTTTCTTAGATTTTTTTTCTTTTCAGCTAGAAATGAGCTGCGAAATGTGCAAAAATAGTCTTGTGTATATATAGTGAGTGTTTTTTAATTTGTGAAATTTGGCATTAGATCAATAGTCCTAGATGTTATGTTGAGGGTTTGACCAAGAATGAATTTTGAGCTGAAATCTTGAAGTGGGGTTTATTCAAAATTGGAATTTGAAGTGGTATTTTATCAAGATTGAATTTTGAGCTGAAATCTTGAAGTGGGGTTTGTTCAAAATTGAAGTAGTGGAATGGAAGAGACAACTAAAGGTACAACACCAGCAACAGAGGTGTTGTTAAAGAAGATCCAAGAATTGGAGGAAGGGCATGCTCAGTTGAAGCAAGAGATGTCTAATCTTATGGTTACAAATGATGAGTGCAAATCAGAGAGGGAGCAAAGGTCTCATTCTATTTCCCCTCAAAGGCCACCTAGACTTAGGGGTTCTAATGATGCATTATGGAAAAAGGGGTCCACTTCTTATCGCCATTCGTCGCCCTTGCAAAGAGAGACTAGTAGTAGAACTGAGCTTTGTGCTAGCAGCTCTGGAGGTGGAGGTGGAGGTCCAGCTGCTGTGAATTTTAGTGATAGACAGTATTCCAGCATATTGCAATCCATGGGGCAAGCTATCCATATATTTGATCTCAATTTTCGCTTAATTTACTGGTAATTAGACTTGCTATTTGTGGAAAAATGTCTGCTCAGTTCTCGTCTCTTCACTCTTCTTATTTTGTTTGGTAGAGTGTATAAGAATGGTACTGAATAGGGTGTATTAGTAATACTGAGATTAGTTATGCTGGGTTAGTTCTTATCCATTGTTTGGTTTGATGTAATAAGGGCAGTTCTGTCTTTAACCATGCTTATCCATGTATTAATAACCCTTGTATTGCTGATACAATGGTTTGCTATGTTTAAGAAGATTACTGAATAGGGTGTATAACTAATACATGGTTGAGAAACACTACCAAACAAGGATTAATAATACCAATGTTACTACATGTATTATTTTCTCTAATACGTCCTACCAAACGACCCCTAATAGTTATAGATTTTATGGTATCATCATATAGTTTAACATGTTATAGCAGGTTAGTTTTTCCTGTCTAGGTGCAGTATCCTTGTTGCTTGCCTTTCCTTTTCTGGTAGGGATTTGGGAGAGAAAACAAAGGAAAGTCAGCTTATTAGGGATTAGTTTGGTCTCTGATAGGGTTGAGAACCATGAGGTCTCAGGTTCAAGTCCCGACGGAGGCAAAATTACGGTGATTTCTTTCCATCTGTCCATCCTTGGTGGATTACATGGTATCTGTGCTTGTGCTGGTGGGAGGTGGTTGGTACCCGTGAAATTAGTCGAGGTGCGAGCAGGCTGGCCCGGACACCTCTGGTATCAAAATAATATTGTGCTGGATAGGTGTCAAGCATGTATGTTGTAGCGAACCTCTACTATTAAAGAACCTCCATTAGTCTTTAAAAACAAACTATTGAGTATAGTACTGCAACCAGTCTTAATGGAGCAGAATGGAAATTGAGGATTCATAAAGACGGTATCAACTAGTTTGGATTAAGATGCATGGTCGTTATTGTTGAGTCTTTATAATGTAGGTCTAAACCACAAATTTACCTCCTCTGCAAATTTGGCTTGTAACTGTCGTGCAGGAATCGAAGTGCTGAGCAACTATATGGTTATTCAGCCGCCGAAGCTATTGGGCAGAATCTTCTTGAGCTGATGGTAGATCCTAAGGATCATGCTGTGGCTAAAATAATTATACACCGAGTGCATATGGGTGAGAATTGGACTGGACAATTTCCTGTGAAGAATAAGCAAGGGCAAAGATTTTTAATTGTAGCAACAGATACTCCTCTTTTTGATGATGATGGTACACTTGTTGGTATTATTTGTGTATCAACTGATGCGAGGTCTTTTCAAGAAACATCTGCGGAGGTGAAGCATATAGAACCAGAGAAAAGTTCTGGTAGGCCTAGAAGCATTGCTAATGCAAGACTTGGACTTGATCCACAGCAACCTCTGCAAGTTGCCATTGCCTCCAAACTATCGAATTTGGTTAGTGTGGAGTTGTTTGACATGCTTTCTTTTCACTTTTTATTTTTACTTGTTTGTATGAGGTGGCTATGTACTGACATGATGAAAACCTTTAAATAGGCTACAAAGATGAGCAACAAGGTTAAGTCAAAAATGAAAACTGGAGAGGGCAGCATCCTTCGGGAAGGTGGAAGTGGAGATAGTCACCATTCTGATCATGCTTTTTCTGAGCCTGCTCTATTGGATCAAAGGGAAGATGCAAATTCAAGTGGAGCAAGTACACCCAGGGGAGATGTTCACGTTTCTCCATTTGGGGTAGTCTCTAATGTTGCAAAAGAGGAGCACTCTCCAGAAAAACCCTCAAGAGATTCTGGAGATGAGAGTGAGGGAAAACCTGGGATTTCTAAGATGATAACCTCAAAGGCAGAGGCATGGATGGTTAAGAAGAACTTATCATGGCCATGGAAAGGTAACGAGCGAGAAGTATCAGAAGCAAAGACTGCAAAATTTGTTTGGCCCTGGCTAAACAATGACCAAGATAATGAGTGGAATCATTTCAAGAGTTCTAATGCAGTATCAACACCAGACGATCAGGTTATTGAAAGTAACCGTACAGCTACCAATGAGGCTTGGGGATCCTGGTCATCATCATTTAATGTTAATAGCACAAGCAGTGCTAGTAGTACCGATAGCACCACTAGTACTGCTGTTAATAAAGTGGACACTGATACTGACTGCTTGGATTATGAAATCTTGTGGGAGGACTTGACAATCGGCGAACAAATTGGGCAAGGTGCGTCAAATTCTTGTTTACTGCTAAAATTTTGCAAGATAAGTCTTATCAGTTTTTTGGACCATTTTTCTTTTCTTAAGGCATTAGCAAGCATGTTGTCACGTCCCAAAATAGTCCCTAGACGTGATTGGCACCCAACACACACCACCCGCCAGGTGAACCATATCACATACTTTTAATCATTTACACAAGCACACTAAGAAAATATGTGCAGGTCCACATAATTATTAGTAATTAAATACAAAATAGTTACCAACCAAATCCATAATCCATTGATGGAACAATCGACAGTCAGTTGAATAATATAACTCTAGCCCAAATACCACGCTAAAATCATTGAGCATCTAACAGAGTTAAATGGGTTTGAATGTCGGGCATATAAACCCAAAACAAAGAGAATAACTAGAAATAAACTAGATGAAGCTGAAATGGCTGCTTCCACGAACAATGCGGTGGCTCACCTCAGAATCCACTCATGAGATCTTCAGCCACAAGCCTTGTTCTCAGCTACGGTATCTGCATGGCCATGCAGGTAAGGAGTGAGTTATACGTAAATATAACCCAAAGAAGATGCTCGACCCGCCACTTTAAATACCTTTGGAACAAGTGTTAGAAAATACAAACAGACAACGAGCACATAAATTTCATACACAGGAATTATATCCAACAAGGGTCTAAACCTATACTTTATCAAGAACACTATATATCTAAACACAATTTACACAAAGGACTTGTCATGAACGGCAGTTAGAAAAATTAATCAACACTACGAGTCCACGGAAGCATACGCAATGTGCCAAATATGTCGAGAAGCATACACAATTCTCGGGGAAGCATACACAATGCCCCAGTGAAATCAAGGAGCAGATACAATGCTCGGGGAAGCATACACATTGCCTCAACCTCATGGTTCACAGCCGTGATCCGTATCACATCACGAAACATTACATAAATTGAGTTTAGTGTACCTGAAAATAAAATATATGTGGCTGGCTTCAAAGACCACCTATTTTGCCAAGCACACGCTCATCCCAACACATGGACTGGGCAGAGAAAACATATTTTTACAACGGATTTGAAAAGCAAGCACCCAAAGCTTAAAGTTTCACTTACCTCAAATTCACATTTCACGCGCACTCTCCAATAAACCAAAACTGCGTTCCCGAGTCTCCGGATCACCTCAAACTACACAAAAACGGATTTGGTCAAAGCCCTTAGGGTAAACCGCTTCTATATTTTTAAAGGTTGAAACGGTTAGTAAAATTTTAAAGGACGAAAACGCTCTCTGGTCAGTGAACCCGACAAGACATATGTTTTCAGAAAGCTCTCGGCGAGACGATTCCAACAATATATAGAAGTCTAAAATCCGACACTGTTTGCCCTTTCAAATCAATGATTTTGGTTGAAGAACTCTAAACTTTTTCAATCCCTCAAAATATCCCCATGTTTTCACCATAAAAATTCACCCATAATTACGTAATAAACTTAAAGAAAAGATTAGAGTCATTACCTTGATGAGTTAGGTTGAAAATCCCTATTTTTCTCCCCCACTTTTCCTCTCCTTTTCCCCCTTTCTTTTCTGTTCATCTTCTGCGTTTCTATGCACTGTTTCATGGCTGATGGCTTGAACCACCAGACCTTTTTAATTCTGTATTTTTTTAGCAACTCTTCATTCTCCTTTTCTTTTATTTTTATTAAAAGACAAAATATTCCTTAATTAAAATTGGGTTATTACCCATGTATGACGCTGTCACTCTCTGTTTTATAGTACTTATAGATGTTCAGAGCAACAATCAGAAGTTCGGACAAAACTTAGCAACAATTACTCCTATGCATATTTTTTTTTAAATGACGAGAACCCGCAGCCGCTACCCTAGGGGTGCGCACAGGGTAAACCCCGCTTCTGTGCAATAGCCCGCAAACCATACAGAAGAGATAGCCCGCACTAGGCAAGCGCCCTGCGACGAGCTCATCCCAGAAAGCAAATCCCTTGCTGCTGTAGGCAGGGGGTTTCGAACCTGAGTCCTCCATTATGGAAGCCCCATGCTCAACCAACTGACCCACCCTTGAAGAGATAACCCGTACTATGCATATTTTCGAAGTTTATATACCATTTTCCCAATGACTACATTTTTGCATTACAGCTATCACATTTATGTCTTTTATGGTTTTACTAGAGTTTCTCGTGTTTTCTGTTTAATTGTTCTCACTTTTTCTTTGTTTATGTGTCAATAGGTTCTTGTGGAACTGTTTATCATGGGCTGTGGTTCGGATCAGTATGTTCTCTGACTCTTTTATGACATTCCTTTCACAGAGAATGTCCTTAGAAGCTGTGTTTATGTGTTTCCAAACATATACTGTGCGATGAAATGTTTTAATTATCAGATATCACTTGTATAAGTTATCAAGTTGATGGGAGCTTACACTCACTAAAAAAGGGGGAAAAGGGCTAAATTCTTGCTGCTTTTTCTCATTATATGCTCCATTTCATTTTAATGTCTAAAACTTTAAAGTGCTTTAAGCCAGTATTTATATAGTGTTTGACATGCCATATCTCATGTTCTATGAATGTCATTTGAATTCTTGATTAACTGGTTACTTTAAGGAGTGGAACTCCTGCTGTTTTACTTTTGTAAAGTGATATCTTTGGTTTGCAGGATGTTGCGGTTAAAGTATTCTCCAAGCAAGAATATTCTGATGATGTCATATATTCCTTCAGACAGGAGGTCAGTATGTTTCTCACGAATAAATTATGAAAAGTTTTTACTTGTTTCCGTATTGGAAATTGTTTTTCCAAAGTAGTTTCACAGTTATTATTGAGTTTTTTTGTAGTTTTAGGTTCATGAGAGCCAGGAAGTCTGTAGCTCTAATGAGGTCTAGGATGTGGCAAAGCAATGATCATTTTTGTGGTAAATGTCAATGAATAGAAGAAACCAGCAAAATATTGTTTAGAGAATTGTAGGCTGTCAACTGATAAGAGAATAATGAATATAAGATTTTTCACAACCCTGACAGAGTTGTTCCCTGTCCTCATCATTGATGTGTTTGAAATTTGCATTTGGTCGTATGATGGATCTACATGTATGACTCTATATAACTGTCCATGATTACAGTAAGGTATTAATTGAATTTTTAATTTTTATACGAGAATTAGATATACCAAGTTGTAGAACTTATTTGGAAAGCCACTTTTATCAAACGAGCATATCTAATGCTAATAGTGAAGCAATATTCTTAAGGTCTCGCTTTATACACTTCACATCAGCCGTGAAGTTCTATGCATTAACCACTCTCATTGACGTAGCAGGACAGGTAGTCAGTTGAACACCCTTCATACGAAAATATAGCGAGTATATTGAAAATTATAGTGTATATAAGTCAGAGATTACTTTTATACATCCTAGATATCAAACGCACATGTGCTCCATACTAATTAGTACAAATATTTTAAAGTAGCATAATAATAGTAGAACCTGTGTGCGATGAGTTACAATAATATTTGAAGGGAAAAATACAAATTTAAATTGATGAATGACTTCGAGTTACATTTATTGTCATCGCAAAGCACAAGTGTACCGTAAATTGCTTTTGATAAATGTGAGATAATATCCTCCAATTGATGATAAAATGCATTGCAACAAAATAATTTTCGAACAACTTTAATTTTGTATTTCCAATATACCAAATGTTTAGTTTGCCAATTTTCTTATTTTTCTTAAATATTTCTCAAACATGATTTAAATTTAAATATGACCAGCGTAAGTTATAGTTGTAAATATGTCACGTCTAGAAGCTTCTGCCTTTTCTTTAAGAAACTGCAGCCTATTTGCTTTTATAGAAGCATACATATCAAGAAGTTGTATTCGAATGAAGGTAGCATTTTTGTAGAAGCTCGTGCATATAAATTCGATCGATATAGGTCTTCCTTAAGACATCTAGTGAATTTTTGTCAATTTCATTGTATTTACCTGCAAGGAAGTAACAGTGACTTTTGGAAAGAGATACATAATAGTTATTGCTATCAAAATATTATCCACTACAAAAAAATGATATTAGCTAGGAACTTCGTCGCTAATTGCTCTGTTGCTAAATTGCTTATATCTAATCGAATTTGGTGATAATCCGTCGCTAGTCCATCACTTAATAGAATTAGTGATCGTCGTTAATTCCTGTTTTTTTATTAGTGATCGTAGTTACATGCACATGTACCTTTTGTCGGATTTGAAATTATGAGAATTGTCATTTGTGATTTGTTAAAAGAATATTAGTTTAAAAAATAATATGACTACAAAATGCAGAATTCTCACTAATTTCGTGATAAAATAACCCAAACATCCAATTATAAAGAGTGTAAAACCAGATCAAGCCTTAATAAAAATGACTAATCTGACACATATACCAAATAATAAACTATAACATTTAAATTCATCTTGATAAGAAATATTGTGTGCATGTAGCATAGGAAAAAAGATTCCAAATACTTACTGGTTAAATAATTTGAAGTAAAAAACATGGGAGCAGGCCTTGGCACGAGTTCTTGAATTTTCCCTCTTCAACAATATGCATTGGAAGTATGATTTAAGGAGATGTCATTGTTGTTCTTTCTCTTTTGATACATGAAATTGTTGCAACAGAAAATGAGAAAGAAAAATGATGATGTTTAATTTATAAATCTGGCAATCCAATGAAGATTTACCTTACGGATGGGAGCTGAGAAGATAGGACAATAAACACGAGATAATGTGTAATGGTTAATTAAGTTGGGTAGATGAAACTCCTTATAATTAAGTGTATCAGCCATTTAAGCTGTTTTTCCCTTCTTCTGTATGCATGATTGGCACTCATTTATTATGTGGTTTATTTTTTTCAATCAAGGATAAAAGTCACTAAATGTCTAAAGGGTATTTTCATAAACTAACTTTCAACTAAGGAGCTTCACACTTTTAGCATAATATGATGATATGAAATATGTATAGATGATGAGAACGTGAACTCACAACCATTTATGTGTTGGAGAGATCGTTTCTTATTTTGTGCCGAAGCAATTTATGAAGTACAGGCTTAAACAGGTGATATCAAAGGACATTACTTAAATTATGTGTGTGTGTGTATATATATATATATATATATATATATATATATATATATATATATATATATATATATGTATGTATTAAACCTTGAACACCCTTAGATCTCTGCTTGGAAGTAATTCTCTTGCTCATGTTTAGTTTCTGTGACCTCAAATAAGAATTCCATGGTTCTATAGTTCTCCTTTTTTTTGGTTAATTTTTTCCTGGGTTCCTACGTTCACTTTCTACTTGGTGCCGACTAATATTGTATTAGAGGACTCCTGTTTGGAAAAGTGTCGTTATAATGAAGCATTGTATTGAGAATCATTTTATGTGATATTTACGTATAATCATCTGAAGGACTAATATGTCTCTTTCTAGATCTGCCAGATATAACATATCCTTTTGAGTTTCAAATTCAAGCATGGCCATTGGATTTCTATGATTGAGCTTAGTCGACAAGCATTTCTAAGAGATATCACTTGCTTTTCTGCAGGTGTCACTAATGAAACGTCTCCGACATCCAAATATTCTCCTTTTCATGGGTGCGGTAACTTCACCTCAACGCCTCTGTATTGTGACAGAGTTCTTGCCACGGTCAATTCTCAGTTCTTGAATAAATTTGTGATGCTCATATTTTATGAGATAATGTGTCTATTATTATGATGATATCATGTAATTTACAAACCATTTCCATTTCCCATTAATGCAGAGGAAGTTTGTTTAGGTTACTACAAAGAAATGCATCCAAACTAGAATGGAGACGACGTATTCACATGGCTTTAGATATAGTGAGTTCCTTATGAAATCTGTAATTCCTAAAATATCTCATATTATGCATAATATCTGGGATCCCCTTGAACTTGGCACCATTTATTCAGTGTGCACCCGAATTAATTTTTTGTCCTAATTACCAACCTATACTTGGCTATTCGATAGCCTTGACACCCTGACTAATCTCAGCTGATGGAAATGAGAGTCGTGTGCTGCCATTTGACATTTATGTAAAATGAAACATATCTTGTTAATAATTGGATCATCTTTTTGGGTCGAATTTGAAAAGAACATGGGTGGAACTCCATTACTGAGAAAGAAATACAAAGTTTGGTTAAATATGTATTGCATAATAAGAAGCAAGAAGAAATACACAAGTGGAACAAATAAAACATACTAGTATATGACACTCGCAATTAACACTTGGAAAATACCCCACTTGGAAGCCTATTTTTTGATTTCTTCACTCCACGGGCCTCTTGGGAAATACCCCACCTGGAAGCTGATTTTTTGATTTCTCAATTTCTTCACTCCACGGGCTTAAAAGAAAGGGTCTCCACGCCCTTTGCCATGTTAGCGTCCAAGGTGATGGCTGCCAAGTGCAGGGGGTTCATTAGGATAAAAATAGTTCAGGGGGTCCTGAAGAATTATGTCTTTCATGTCAGCATAAGTAGCATCCATTATTTCTACTGGAAAAGCATCATTTCTACTTTTCCTTTTCATGATCTTCGGACATGTTTTCAGATTATGCTCTCTTTTCAATAATGTTGTATTTGTTTGGGATTTTGGCATTACCAAGGTAAATCATGTTATTTAATTGTAATTTGTTTCTATATGCTGCTTCTTCAGGCTCGTGGTATGAACTATCTTCATCATTTCAACCCACCAATAGTTCATCGGGATCTGAAGACTTCAAATCTTCTTGTGGACAAGAACTGGACCGTTAAGGTTAGCCGCTGAATTTCCTTCCCAAACTCCAAAACCTCTGTCACTTGGAGTTTCTAGATGTATTGAGATTCTCACTATGCAAGTAATACATCTTATAGGTTGGGGACTTTGGTCTGTCACGTCTTAAGCACGAGACGTATCTAACAACAAAGAATGGGAAAGGAACGGTATCCAACTTGAACTGAGGACCTCTTTTTCTTAGCATATCGATATGAGCTACTTTAGTTGACCTTTATATTCAAACTTCAAGTTCCTGGCTGACTTATGTTAAACTACATTCTGTTGCAGCCACAATGGATGGCTCCAGAAGTTCTTCGCAATGAACCTTCAAATGAGAAGTATGCCAAAATAAGACTTTAAATCTTTGATGAATTTCATGCAGATTCATGAATAATTAATGATATTGGTTCTTACATTCAGGGCTGATATATACAGTTTTGGCGTAATACTATGGGAACTTGCAACGGAAAAGATCCCTTGGGATAGCCTCAACTCAATGCAGGTATTTTCATCTTCCACATGGATTACATACCAAAAGATTCTCTTATTTGGGAACACCCCACAACCTCCAAAGGAAAATCAGAAGGAAATGTATTCATATAGCTGAGAACAATTATTTTGGAGTCACTTCAGGTGATTGGAGCTGTAGGTTTCATGAATCAGCGGCTAGATATCCCCAAGGATGTTGATCCACAGTGGGCTTCTATTATTGAGAGCTGTTGGCATAGGTTTGTATCTTATTCTTATTGCCATCATGATAAGCAAATAGGCTTATTAAGAATATGATTATTGCCCCTGGAGTGTGTCCTTGACAAGCTGTAGTGGCACAACATCTAAACATAAATAGATGTTTCATGACATTTAATAACTTGACAATACATAATCTGAGTGAGGCTCTTCGTACTTGATTTTTGTAAACCAGAAGGTGTTTTAATTTGTTAAAATTTTGAAGACTCTTAGAATTTTAGTAAATTTATGTTTAAAGGTGACACGTCAGTATTACTGGTTGCAGCTTCCAAATTTGACTCACTGACTAAGATTTTAAGCACTCTGACCGAAAATTCAATGTATCTTTCTTCTCATTATCTTTTGTTTGTTTTAGCATTACTATGCATTTAACTAATATGCAACTTTTATTTGTCCACCTCAGTGAGCCACAATTACGGCCAACGTTCCTAGAGTTGGTAGATAAACTCAAGGATATGCTAAGGCAGTATGCCATTCAGGCCCAGGCAGCACGTAATGTTGCAGGAGACAACAGCCAGAAGGAAACTATAGATAAAGATGGTGTGCGTTTGTGTGGAATTGCTAGCAGATACACTGATAGCACTTAAGGCGCAGTGACTTGACTTGCTTGGAAGTGGCACTCGGAGCTCACAAATTGCTTGTGTTGTCGGCTCCCAAATTTGGTAAAAATTTGTCAAGCAGGCTGTTCACTGGGAGGAAATTTGATAGAGAAGATAGCAGCTGTCATTTATCGGTGTCAAGGCAGAACAGAGGATATTGCGTATGTGAAAACATAACTTTCATGTCTAGTGCATCCATTGTGTGAACTGAACTGGTCTCTGCATCACACTAGCTTTTAGTATTAAATCATCACCTCAGTTTGGGTTGTGGCTTGCAACTTTTAGTTTGTTTGTCAAGGATTGCATAGAGGTCGTGGTCTATCAACTGAGGTTGTATTTTATTGAGGCTTAGAAAGCATCTGTAAAGCGTCGTTTCCACTTCTAATCGCACTCTTAGCCCTTGTTTGTGCATATATTTTGGACTTTTGCGTGCCTCGTAGACTCACCTGTCTAAATTTTCTTTTTTCCAAGTCTAGTTCATCCATGTGTACTTAAACCCCTCCCCCCACCCCAAAGAACTGAGGACGAGACTTGGAAAATGGATCATTGCTCAAATAAGCTTACACGCAGCTTTCTGCATTTTGTCACTACAGACTTGCTCTTTTTCTATAACCTTATTCATCGGCGTAAAAAGTTAATTGCACTATTCTAGTCCTCATTTTTCGAACCTCTGTATTAGCTATGAGCGATCCATTTAAAGACATCAGATGGGTGAAACCATATTTTACAAAACCACTTGAATGGTGCAACTGTTAAAAAGAAAAGAGTTCCAATACTAGCTCTTTCCTTTTTGTGATATATGTGACACTAGTTGAGCAAATGATTTATTGCAGCTACAGCTTCACCTTTATGCTCTTGTAAAGTCCTTCCAGCAGCCTTCTTGTCTACCTGTTGCAGCAAAAGTGAAAGAAGCTCCATATGAGAATTACAATCAACCAACTGAAACAAGATATATAGACATAACAAGAGACTGACCACTAATTCATTTGCAATTATATCAGCATCAGCAGCATTGATCTTAACAGTAGCTAGTTCCTTAATTGCATTTTCTGCACTTACTCTGACATATACTAGCTAGGCAAGCTCGTCATGAGACTCATTTCAAGATCCAACAAAATTTTGACTAATGAAACAAAGAAACAACTCATCTTGAATTACAGGAAAACGGATAGGTTCTCAAATCCATATGCATAAGCTCATTCATCATCAATTACAGGAAAACGGAAAGGTTTTTAAATTAAAACACATAAATGGTGTAAAAAGTTACTCAGATTATACAGTGTAAGCGGATACAAAATTAAAACTCAAATGAAAATAGGTAAAAAAGAGCAAACCTCATTCTCATAGATTGAATATCAGCTTCTTTGGATGCCGTAATTGATGACATAGCCTAAAAGAAATTAAATTTGTTTTATCATAAAAATTGATAAACTCATAGTAATACAAACAAAAGGGAGTAGAGTCACATTGACGATCTTGAACATGGTCAGTGAGATTGTCTAAGGCTAATCCTTCGAGTCTAGTATTGAGATTGCTCGTCTACCACTTCTAATGTTTTTGCTTTGCGTTTGTTCTTGTTGGGCCTGGTTAGGCATTTGGATAGTGTGTACGTGTCGTATTTTTTGTCAAATTTTATGTGATAGCTGAAATTTGTAAAATTGCACGCCACATCCTATTTCGGCATCCGCATTTTACCTACACATATCTTTTCTCATAATGTTTAATTGATACTCAAAATATAAATAACTTCAGACAAAATAGTTTCTTTTCCGCTCTTACTCCTCCTCCTCCTGCTTCTTTGTCACAACTCAAATTACGGATCGTGCGGGCACCTACCTGATTACATCCTAGTAGGCGAACCCTTACCAACCAACCCATTATTGAAACTCATTTTCCCATTCAATAGCCGATAAACATAAACATTAAGTGAGAGAACATAACTGACACTCTTTAGAAAATTAGAACTTACAATCTCTCGGAACCTAGTCTAGACGTATACAAGAGCTCCTACGATACAGAGGAATAAACTTAAAATAAAATGACACAACTACTGCCTTGGAACGAGATGCACAGAAGCTGTAAGAAGATGTCCGCCACTCCGATCTATGAAACCTTCATCAATAACCTGAAACACATCTACACCCGAAAAGGATGTAACAAGAGTAGTATCAGTATACCATATGTACTGGTAAGCATCACAGGCCGACTAAGATTAGTTCACACAATACGATATAGAATCAATTAGAATAAACAGATAGGTACAGTCGTAACACCTTTTTAAAATCCTACCCATACTTAAATAGTTCTGACATAAACATGCTCATATCTCCTTACCATGTCAACGCAACACCAGAAAGTAGGGACCAACAGACAACAACAATTATATTCAAGACGGACTCCTATACCAATTAACCCGCAACAATTTATAACGAACATACATCAACCCACATACGAACCAATACCAAGTAAGACCACTAACCCTTACCTTTTTCCTCCATAATCTAACAGACTTTTAAATTGACAAAAAGACGCAACATCACAACAGCTCACCTCACGCATTAGTCAATAATCACTTATCACATGCAAGTAAAACTAAGTGAAAGCAATACAATCCTCGACGGTATCTCAACCGTACTTCCAGACCTGAGCCATGCTAAATGGAATCACTCCGACACCACCTTTCCTCATTAGTCAATGGAGTCATGAAGTTACACGTAAACACAACCACTCAACAATAAGGACAAATAAAATATGAAATCACTAGAATGAGTCACGATTCAATGTAATGCCGCCAAGACGAGTATCACCTCTATCACATGAATGGAAGTAAGTAAAATGTAATGCAACTTGAGTTAGTATCACATCCGTACACACGTGCTAAATGGTATTGTTTGCCCAAATAGCCATGACCTGCAGGGGACCCATGGTGTCCATGTATCACTGCCGAAATTGTCCTCGGATCACGAGCCTTTAACTAGGCCACATCCTTACCCCTTGTCATAGGTGCCTTTTCGTATATGTATATATATTCTGTTTCTCGCCACAATGTGTACCTCACGTATTTTCAGTTCATCAGCACATATAAAATATGATCAGTCAACAATATCAATATCAAGATCACAAGGCATCATGCCAGAAGTCATAACAAGACCCGAATAACTCTGCTTATTAATCACACACATATGAAATTCGCTAAATCACGACATGAATACTCTAATGAAGACGCGTGCAATCATGCACAAGTCACCCTGCCCAATAGTACAACAAGCTTTATAATGATCAACTCAGTACGTATGCGAATCCACACCTTCTCACTTAATCTCTCTAAGAACATAAACACCACCATACTCCCTCAAGCATAACGACTATTCATCTTGGTTCAACTACTCACCTAATGGCGACAAGCCCACATAATTCAAATATTTATATCAATCTATCTAATATCCAACCGAACACTACGTCTGAAGACCTAATCATGCTTTCTCTCGTCAGTTCAATAACGCATATACGACTCACTAATCAAAGTCTAACTCAAGTAAACCATAACCTACCTCGAGGACGAGTAGGTGCCATGAACAATCATGGAGTCTTCATACCTTGCTTCTAAATCCGGAGACCACGACGGAGAAATCTAGGAGCAGCAAGAATTTCAATAACGAGAGTCAAAATAAATCATGCGCAGTAATCTAAATTCTATAGTTGACTACCCCTGCCTTCATATTCCTCATTCAAGGACTCAAGTCTCAACCCCTCTTTAATTATCGAAATCGCTGTCCTTTGGGTTCCGTTTATCTGCCTAGAATAATACTCTATAATAAGATTTAGTGAACTACCAGTTTCCAGCTTTATGCTGCCTATTTCATCCCTCTAATGTGTGAGCAATTTAAGAACTACATTTTGATTATCATCCGGAGGTTAAACCTAGCGGTGAGGAATTAACTTGTAGAAAAGATAACAAAAGGAAGGGTTAGAAAGGTTACCTTACTCAAGTTTCTATGTGCTCTACCAAGAATTCTCCCAAATGATGGCTTAGAAGAAGGATTGGTGGAAAAGTGGGATTAAATCACGAAATAAGGTCTTTAAGCTGGCTCTGCTTTCGCGCCGAATGCTGCAGCGGTCCTCCGTCCGCTGGGGCGGACTCGCTACAATGGTTCTTTGACCACTGCGGCGAAGCGGTCCTATCTGGGCCCACAATGTTTTAACTCCTACCAATTTGATCACGATTAAAATTACACGTAAAACTTCCCTGTGGACTAATTTATAACAAGAAACTTAGTTGTCATACACGAGCTGTGGAAGGTCTAATAAAGACCAGACGGGTCGTTACGTTCTTCTTCTTAATTGTTGTACAATACTCCCTCTGTCCCAAAAAGATTGTCTTAGTTTGAATTGACACGGAATTTAAGAAATAAAGAAAGACTTTTGAAACGTGTGGTCCAAAACAAGCCTTAGATATCTTTGTGGCTACAAATCATCTCATATAGTTAAATTGTTTCTAAATTTAAAAATATGCCAATCTTTTTGAGACAAACTAATAAGGAAATTAAGGAAGACAATCTTTTTGGGACGGAGGGAGTAATATTTTCCGGATTTATAACAATTGAAGTATAATGCTTTAAAGAGTCATGAATTTCGAATATGAAAATTAAGTGTAAATCAAGCGGGTGTTAATAAAAAAGCTTTAAAATAATGGCAAAACATTTATGTTAGATTTGTTGTCGTTTTAGCAAATTGATGATTGAAGTTTGTTCTTTCTGATATTTGAAACTCATGTTCTAAATTTGAGCTCATTTGAGTGTTGAATTGTATGTTGATTGTTTCAATTCGACGAACAAGTTGTTTCTTGGCAAACAATTGTTCACCCGAACTTCATGCCAAAATGTCTGAAGTGCGTCCATTGATATATTAGGACATGCATGCAGCAGACAATGTTGGATTCGCTTAATAGGTAATAAGAGTTGGGTGTCAATTACGTCCCATTGCAGTTTGGGGTCGTGACAAATTGATATCGGAGTAGTCATATTTAGCGGTCCTAGAGGGTCATCATCCATGTCTTATAGTCATACATATAGGTGTGCAATGAGCCATATTTAATACTTGGCAGGATATAAGATATATTAGGACAATATCCTTTAATTCTTGCATCGTGAAGTAGAGCTTAAAGAAAGAATATCCCCATCTAATTTGCGAGCAATTGGCATTCACGACACGATGAGAGAGCTCGAGGCTAAATGGAACAATAAGTAGTTGTTTGGGGTGCAAATAAAATGGCGTTGGTGGACCTTGAAGTGAGGAGGATATGGGATAAAAATAGCCAGAAAGAAGGTTGTGATAAACTAAATAAACAACCACAAGTTAATGACACATTCTATAGAGATGAGGTGACAATGTCCAGAAGATGTTGTCAGAATAGTGTTGGTATGAACTGGAAGTTGTTTGAGCAAAATAACGTAAGGGAACATCAACAAGAAAACCTTTAAGTCATGCTCGAATTTACTTAAGATGTCAAGTGGGGCACACCACTAAAAAATAGCGAAAATTGACCTCATAACGTCGGTTTTTATCAAAAATTGACCTAAAAATCGACCTCAAACGCATGCAGCAAAGTGCTTGGTCGAAAATAAAAATCGACCTCACGAGGTCGGTGGTCTTTCTCCTTGAAATCTGGAAAATATTAATTAAATCGACCTTATGGGGTTGATATTATATATATATATATTTTAATATTCATTCAGACCTCATGAGGTCGGTATATCTGTATTAGTATTTATTTATTTATTTATTTTGCAAATACCGACCGCATGAAGTCAGTGTCCTAGATTTTTTTCTGCACAATTTTTGGAAAACGAAAATAAAAAAAGCCGACCTCCTGAGGTGGGTTTTCCGTAGAAAAAAGCGGCAACAAAATGTTGTTTTTGCAGCTTCCCACCTGCCAATTTAATTCAAAATCAATATACAATTAACAATCAGCTAAAATCATCTCAAATAGTTGTTAATAATCCACCAAACCACAACAACAAAACTATATCTAACATCCTCCAACACACAACACATCAAATTCAATCCGAAACTACTTCAAAGTTGAATGAAAAAGCCATACAAGTCATAAGTTATAGAATTCTACTTTAAACTACTTCAATTTTCATAAACATTCACAAAACACTTATACAAAGCCACCTAAAAAGGCATAAGTTAGTCTGCAAGATTAAAGTTCAATCATGTGGTGGTTTATTTGCCACATGATCCTCATCATCATCATCCTTACCACTTGTGGGTTCATCTACAAGTTGGTATTGACCATATACTTGACGTCATGCCTTAGGTCGATACTAGAGAGGTAGAGGACGGGGGTTATCATCATCGAGACACAGAAAAATCGAAAATGCTCCCGAAGCAAGTTATGTGTCTAATTAGGTCTTAAGCCCCGCAAACTGCTTGTCCCTCCTCCATCCCTGGTCTGCGAGGCTTATAGCTGGCTAGATAGCTTATAGATCTTCTATTCATGAGGTCCCATGAACAAGAAAGTATGTGCCTGACTTTCTTCTCGAGGTTACCGCAAATCTATTCCTCATGTTCTGGGGAGCCGACATACTTTTTCTTCAATGAAAAGTAAATAAATTTTAATAAGGAATCAATCAAGATAAGTATAATGTTTGAATTAAAATAATAAATTCATACATACCCTAAACTCCAAAAAGATCTGCCTCTTGAGATCTAGTGGCATCTTGCCCCAAGTCGGGTGTGTGCCCCTATGAAGATATCTTAAGACATGAGAAATGATCGATGTAGCCTCGTCTGTATTGAAATTGCAATACAACAATTAAACATTTAGAGGCTAAAATAAAAAATTACTCCCTCCGTCCCAATTTGTTTGACACTTTTCGCTTTTCGAGAGTCAAACAAGCTGTTCTTTGAGCGTAATTTTACATGTCTTTTAAATATTCTAAATTATTAATTATGATGACTTATAGTACTTTTCACGTAGTTTTCAAATATGTAAATTTTATTTCAAAAAAAGTTAAAGATTTTACGTTCGAACACATGGTCAAAATTAAGAAGTTTGACTCTCTAAAAACAAAAAGTGTCAAACAAATTGGGACAAAGGGAGTAGGAGATAAACTTAAACAAAACAAAGGGAGTAGGAGATAAACTTAAACAAAATATGTTTTGCAAAAGGATAAATCATAATCGAATCCCTCAGGCTCGATGATGAGTTTGTTGTACATGTTCCTCATGTCAGGCTGTGGATCATCTTGATCACGTGTAGTTGAGTGATCCGTGGTAGAAGTTTCTAGATTAGAGCTACTATCTCGGAGGCGAATAATCGATAGCCCAAATTGTGAAGTAGTCACCGAAGAAGGATGTAATCTAGTTGGTTTGGGAGTAGCTGCCGGAGTACCACTAGAAACCGATCGCTAAGATCATGGAGTCCATTGACCCTTGAGGAATATTCCAATCTAATTTGATACTTAATAATCTAACTGCAATAGACAATTGAGAGTGCAGACTCCCATCATATAAAGGCCGACTAACAGCATGTAAATGTTCAAAAGAACATCTAGCTTCTTCAACATGGTCACGAGATTCAAAATTGGAACGCATCCCATAAGCATGCTGAACCATGTTGTGCATTCCAGAATTTTGGACATTAGGTTCCACCGCCCTACTACTTTCACCAACAACAAAGTTTTGAAATCTATCAAAACTACTATATGTTACTTCATGACTAGTCCGCACTGTATAATTTTTTAACGATCTCCAATGTTAAGTAATTCCTACATTGACATGTCTCAAAAGGACACTTAATCAAACCATCTATTAGAAAAGGTTCAAGTGTCATTGCTTAGTCTACAGAATCATGGACACCTTCTACAAATTCATCCCTCATTCCCCTCGGCCAATATAATTCCGATTATACATCAAATACGATATTACATCTACAAAAAATAAAATAAAATTGAAAGTTCATTTCAAAGTTCTAAAATAATAATTTAACTAATCAAGGTACAAAACTAACAATCTAATTGATCAATTCATATCAATTTGAGGTTCAATTTCAATTTTAAGTTTAAAGTTCAAAGTTCAATTCAAAGTTCTACACAACAACAATGTAACTAATCAAAGTTCTAACTGACAATCTAATTAATCAATTCATAATAATTTGAGGTTCAAATTCAATTCAAAGAGCAACAATAAAATTTAAATTAAGCTAGCATACAATGTATATCTAATATAACTAAACCCTAATCTAAAATATCCTAAACAAGTATATAAATCAACTATACCACAATTCTACAATATAATGCAACTAATAAACATAACTAGAAGATTGAAAAAAAAAATTATAACAGGGGCTGTTTTCCAGCGGGGTTTGGGAACAACAGCAAGGGACGCTTGGATATCTTTAACGATCTTGCCAGAGATTTCGACGAGAAAGGGGAGAGGAGAGAGAGGACAGAGATAGAGAGAAAATGTCATGACCCCATTCGTGAATCGTGATGGCACCTACACTGTTCCCCCAGGTAGGCGAACCATTCCCAAATTATTTTAGCCATTTATAAGAATTATGCGGAAATAAACAATAATTAAGCTAACAAATACGAATCATATAGATAATAAATGCGGAAGTAATAACAACCACAAAATCTAGTCTGGACTAGTATAAGCGCCACTATTACATAGATGCAAGTCTGATAGAAAGTAAATACAAATCTCAAATATCAATACTGTCAAGGAAAAGTCTCCGGGTTGCGGACCTAATCCAAAAGCTCACCCTAGAATCTCTGTCACGTAGACTCGGATCACCCTCGATGACAGGAACTGGAACTAGTAACAAACTCTGTACTCAAAAGAAGAGTACAACTAGAGTAGCATCAGTACAAACAACACGTACTGAGTAAGCATCATAGGCCGAATAAGATTAGTTCACGCATACAATCATAAAATCAACAAGATAAGCAGATAGGCACATAATGCTCAATCCAAGATCACAAAATATCCCATAACTGAATCACAACCTAAGAGGAAGCTTCTAAACCGTAAGTCTGTCTTATCACAATAATCTCAATCGATAATCACAACCTAAGTTCTGACCTAGGCAGCGTCATTACCTAGCGATCCAACCCAGTCCATAATTCAATCCATGCCACCATAATAATACGAACCCACCATACCAAATCAGAAATAAAGAGTCGTATGATGATGCATGATAATATGTAATGATGTGCAATGCAATACAATGTAATGCACTGGCAAATACCTCAAACTAGTACACACATGCTAATGGTATTATTTGCCCAATAGTCAAGATTTGCAGGGGACCTATGGTGTCCATGTACTACTCGCTCTGGAACTGACCTCGGATCACAAGCCCTTAACTAGGCCACATCCTCACCTGCTATTACATATATATATATATATATATATATATATATATAGATATAGAGATATATATATATATATATATATATAGAGAGAAACATATACTGTATGCAAGAATGAGTATTCAAATATGGTTCAAGTCTAGAACCCCGAGATGAAACATCAACTCAAAAGTAAGCATGATCAATCAATGAAATCAAATGCCAATGAAAATGCAGGTCACAATGCCATAAGCCATATCAGGACTTAGATAAATCCGCTCAACTATGGAATGAATCATACAAACCATCTCAGTAAACATAAAGAGTCTATGTTACCTTTTTCTTCCAAGTATCGCAAACACGCCTCATAACTGAGTCTTGTGTCACCAAATGTTCCATTTCCTTTCATAATTTTCATAAGTCTTCCATCAATAATTTCCGGACCATTTCCATCATGTATGAATGTATGAATGCAGGAATGAGAAAATCAGTGCAATGAATGTAAAGGAATATGCTATGAAGATCACAACCACCATAAGTTGTATCAAATCTTGCATAACTTCGTTACCATCAGCAATTCATAATCAAGATCTCATTCGTGCCTTATCACAAGTACACATCCAATTCAAGCCTAATCTCATTATCTGATCACAATATGAATCTCAACGTATTTCCAATTCAACAGTCAATATAGAACATGATCAGCCAATAATATCAAGGTCAATGAATACAAGGCACCATGCCACAAGTCTTAACAAGACTCCGATAAATCACTCAACAATAGCAAGGCTATGTAACATCTACATCAACAAGAGGAGTATATATTGATTCCTTCTTTCTCATATCACAACAAGTACACCTCCGGTTTCAGTACATAAAGTAACGGCTTCATGCCCACATAATCAGAAATCATACCAAACTAGATAATAATCCAACCAAACACCGTGTCCGAAGACCTAATCATGCTTTCTCCTGTCAATTCTATACAATATATACGTTTCGCTAATCAGAGTCTAACCAAAGTAAGCCGTAACATACCTCGAATGTAGAACAGGAGCCATGAACCACTCCACACGAGCTTTCCCCTTTCGTAATGCTTCGGAACGCTCAAAGTCTAGCAATAATTCTAAGTAAGCAATAGACCATCTACTCAAAATAAGAACAACAATTGGGGAAGAAGACCCAATTATTTCTAACCTTCTCAACTGGTAAAATCATTGTTCTAATGGTGAATTTATCATAACCTCAATCCCAACAATCATAATCCTCTAATTTATAGGTTTCTAATCACCTTTAACCTTTCAAATAAGATTTTAGTCCAAAGTTCCCTTTTTTTATTACAACCCTAAGTCTCAATACACAATTTCCACCATTAATAATCAATTTCTCACCCTAGAAAGTGATAATCTATACTCCTAGATGATTAAACAACAATAAAATTAATAACCCATCAATTATTCAAGGGTTTGCAATTTCTAGGGTTCTAGCCTTTTCTTCTACCATTAAAGGACCCTTAATACATGTAGGAACTTAAGAACGACAATTGAATGAACAATAAAAGGGTTGGAACTTACCTTCAATGGAGGACCACCAAGACTCTAAGGAATTCGCCTCTTATTCTCTAGGGAACATTTTTTAGCGCAAAGTGAGGAATGACTCGAAATTCCACAATATAAAAGTCAGTTCTGCCTCCCGTCGACTGCTGCAAAGGGTCGATGTTCCGCGACAGCGGTGTCGCTATAGCGGTAATTGACCCGCTATAGCGGACCTCATTAAATCCCCTTTTTCCCGCGGTGGCGAGCCTCGCCCCGCTATGGCGGACTCGCTACAGCGGTAATACCATCGCTGTAGCGGTCCAAATCGACCAGTGAACTTTGGTTTTTCACTAGATTTTCATCCAAAATCTCGACATCAATCCGAGGCCCTATAGACACAAACCAAACATGCACACATAAGTAAAAAAGCGCTACGGAATCACCCGTTGCTTCGGAATTCCCAGCGGAGGTTTAATTTTCTAAGTGCCCTCCCAACGGGAATAAATACAAGTTTTCAAACAAGTGCACAAAATACTATCGCAAGCCTTTGCTTTGAAATTCAAAACCTTTAAGTTCTCACGAGACTCGCTCCTAGTCTTGGAAATGAACTGCCAGGGGTAAAAATGGTCAAAACGCTCCTAATGACCTAGCAGGTCGTTACAAAAAATCATATTTGTTTTGATGATATATGATTTTTAGTAAAAAAAAAAAAAAAGAATCGACCTCATGAGGTCGGTCTTCTTAATTTTTTTTTTTTTTTTTAAGATTTTAAATAATACTGACCTCGTGAGGTCGATATATGTATTATTATTTGTTAATTAGGTTTTCTGACCTTCTGAGGCTGCATCCCTTAATTTCTTTTTCAATAATTTTTAAATAGTTACTGACCTCAGGATGTAGGTATTTATTTTTCTCGGATTTTTTTATTAATAACCGGCCTCTTGTCTCCTTAAAAAATTTAAAAATAAAACGGAGGTCAAAACCGGCATCCTGAGGTCGATTTTTTTTTTTTTTAACCTTAATAAAAGTCGGTTTGACAGTGTTTTTAGTGGTGGTAGCTAGAGCGACGACCACCATGATTCAAATTGAGCGAGATAAAGACAAGTGAGTACATTAGTGAAAAGTTTAGTAAAAGAAGGTCATGCTTCAAGTTTTCATAATGAAATTTCGAGGGCGCCAAGTATCAACTGAACAAGATATATAAGGCAATTGAGTTATAGCTACATATTAAAGGAGACAATCCTAATATTTTGGAGGGAAGTAGACCCTTAACCAAGCAGGTTGCAATCACGACAAAATAGCAATCTCCTATTATACCAAGGCCAGCTGAAGGGCAAGACTGCTAAATCCACTGCCTTAGATTCCAAATGTTGGAAGACCCCCAAAAGTTTTGTTACTCCTATTATTTTTTATATATATTACATAAATATTATTAATAAAAAAATTATAAATTTTATATTTTTTTTTGGAATGTGATTTATCTTGTTAGATCAATGAACTTAAATTTTGTAATAAACGTAGACTACGAGGAAAGAAGCAATTTGATAACTCTATTGATAACAAAAACTATGTATGTTTAAGTATGTTTTAGATCTAATTGATTATTTCTTATCTACAGTGTTGTAAGTCATTTTTCACTTAAAAAATATTTAAGCTATTCAAAATGTATGAAATTAATTTGACATTGTACTTGGTGGTAAAAGAAAGTTGAGATGAATAGCCGATGAGAATTTGAAAAAGCATTGACAAATAATATTAAATTTTTCACATTGCCTAAATCTCGGTGAGTAGAGTTAATTGATACCTTCGCTGGCAGAACTGAGATAACCAATGAATGATCAACGAGCACGCAAATTGATTCTAATACCCGCCGTTATAAAAAAAATCTAAAAACTTAAGGCTTCTTTCAAGGTTTATCTTTAGGCCACATATTTTGTTGAGTGACCCAGGTATTATACTACCAGATCAAAAGCTCACGATTCAGACTAAGAGCAAAAGCTTCTTATGCGATACACCGATAACTACTTGCATAGTATATTCGGTTATGAAAAGTGTTGTACATGTAATCCTGGACTAGTTTTTTCAGTATGACTCTATGATTAGTAAACTAGATAATAGAATTAGTTAACTAAAGTGGATACTCAACATGATTGATGTTCAACTGTAACCTTGGAATCTCTCCTCGTAATGATTTAGTCAAAAGTATAATAGTTCAAGTTTAAAATTTTATTTTAGATAATAACAACTCAAATCATGTGGAACTTTTCGGATAAATACTTTATGACTATTTGATCTAATTTGAAGAGTTAATCGAGTAAGTTCTCATGAAACGATACTATACTTGCTATTATATTGCTAGTCGACCACATGTACCTGTGTATGCGGCTGATCCGAACAGTTTGCAAGTTTAAAAAAATATATTTATGGACTTAAATAATCATCTACACAATGATACTCGAGGTTTCATTGAGTTATTACGTCTTATGATTTTAGTATGATCGATGAGAACCATTGTGTGCACATGAAGCGGTCTGAAAAATAATCTGTGGTATTATATCTTTATGCGGATGATACACTACTCCATCTGGTCCATTTACTTATCATATTTTTTTTGCACATCCCTTAAGAAAAACATTAACTAGAGGGTAATTTGACTAAATTGTTCTTTTCTATTACTTCTCTTCAATTTAATACTAATTTCTTTTTCACCATATTAATATCTCTCCATATTTATGAATAAGGGTAAAAATGGAAACAAACAACTAATTATACCTTGATCCTTTAAAATGACAACTATTTTGGACCATCTATTTTTAGTAAGGACGACAAGTAAAATGAACCCGAGGAAGTATTAGCTAAAAATTATCTTACTTCTGCAAATGCCATAAAGAGCTGGTTGTCCTTAATTTGAAATGAAGGGTATCAAGAAGATTGCATCATTGGAATTAAATTTATAGAGATCGTTCTAAGAATCTAATGGCTTTGTCAAATGAGTCATATATTGAGAGGTTCGAGATGAAAGACTGTAAATCAATAGATATCGTTGTAGTTAAAGGTGAAAATACGAGTCTTAAAATGTATCCTTAAACATAAAGTGAAAGAGATGTCAAGAGAAGGGTCTCATATTTTAGTGCAGTTGAAAGTTTAATGTATAAAATATTATCTACATGTTTCAATATTATTATGTGGGTATTGTAAGCTGTTATCAGTCTAATTCAGATCAATCATATTAGAAAGTTTTAAAGAGAATCTTGTGGTACTTGAGAGGCGTTGTTGATTATAAATTATGCTGTTAACGAAATGACTTCCTATTGGAGGGTTATTCTGATGCTAACAGCGACGAGACTTAGATGAAATAAAGTATACTTCTGATTATGAAAGAAAAGTTTATTGCATGCTCCGCTGCAGTGCAATGAGCTATGTGGCTAAAGAGGTCCAAATAAACTTAGGGATCATTGGTAGGCTAATGGATCCAATGCAACTCAATAGCATATACTATAGATCCTAAGTATCATAGTAGGATTAAGCAAATAGACACAGAGTATAACTGATGCAGGCTATGCGTCCACCAAACACAATATGAAGAGACCTGGTTGAGTACCAGTTCTTTTATGCAATGCAGTAAGTACAGAAGGCAAGATTTTATCGTGAAAAATTCCTTGATCAAGGGATTAAAAACCACGACCTACACCAGTAGGATTTCAGTTCCACTACACGAGCAACTTTAGGTTACAACTCTATCGTAAGCTAGGAATTAACTCCCATAATCCCTCACCCTTACAATAACGCTTATGCCTAGGAACTAACTCCCATAGTCCTTCAACCTTTGAAATACTCTCATTGCAAGCACCTTCACTTGACTAACTCTAGCCAAGAAAACTAATACACCTAGACTGACTCTAGCCTAGTGTACCACTCTAAGGCACACTTTGAAATTTTGTCGTGACTAACTCTAGCCACACACTAATACAACTAAGCTAACTCTAGCCTAGTGTACCACTCAAGAGCTTGTGGAAGCAACCTTGAAAATTTAGAACACCTACAAACAGCTTCTTTTTTGGGAAGAGTAGGTTTACAGTTTAAGCACAAGTAAACAAAGACTTACAACAACCTAAAGAACATAAACAATATCTTGTGTCTGGATTAGGTTCTTCAGCTTGTAGATGGCTTTGTTCTTAAGAGCACTTGAGAAACCCGTGTCGGCAGATTTTGCACAATATGGATTAGGTTTTTCAAGTTGTGTTGCCATCGTGTTGTATAGATAGTGGGAGCATGTGGGATGGATAGACACCACTCATTCACTTTGACCTAAAGCATGGGCCAACTCACAGCTGTATATGTGTGCAAAGACGTGGCTCGACTTTACAACTGTTCTCTACTGACGGTGCAAGGTGCACAGAGAGCAGATTATAGAGCAAGTCTCTATCTGGTTCTGCAATAGTTTGACAATCATCAAAATACAAATATACTTGGACTTATCAATTTCCCTTTTTTGATGATGACAAACTCATAGATGATGTTTCCCCTAAAAACCAGCTTCCCACTTGTTCCCCCTGTGAAGTAGACTATCATTTTAGAGCACCTGCAATATGTTAGCAACAACAGAACACATTTCTACAAAGATATCTCCCCCCTTAGTTCAGCAACATTTCTTTACTTATTCTGATCACAGTCAGATGTACCTATTCATATCATCAACAATATCTTCCCCCTTTTGGCATTATCAAAAAGATTCAGTGACGCTCTCTCAGAGCTATGAAACATAAGTATATATAATGATAGAGATATCTTATGGAATAAAGATAAAATAATCGTTGCATTAATCAGATTAATTTGCCCACAGGATGAAGTAACAATCATTATCCAAAAACAGTAGTCTAAACAATATACATATGATTGTTAAAAAGTTAAAACATCATGTCATAAGTAGAGAGGACTGGGGGAAAACAGGAGGAGCTTGAGGGACTGGAATATAGGACAGAATAAGGAGAGGAATCAGGGAGCACGAACAAAGTCTTTCAGAACATTAGTCACTTGCTCACTAGAATCTCTTTGATTTTCAATCAGCTTATCACGAAGCTCATCCACCTTCTCCTTCAAGCGAGCATTCTCCGCTTGAAGCTTAGTATTTGCACGTGCAAGCTCACTACTAGGGCCACATTCACATGTTTGTTCAACCAATTTAGCTCTCAGACGATCATTTTCAGCTTGAAGCCGGCTGGTTTCAATGGTTGCTTGCTCCTGTGCATCAATTAGATCAGATATAACAGAGTTTCTCCCTACACCTTCCCTTTTGTGTATGCATTCGCACTCTTCCAATGTCCCTAGAGTGATAATATGCTTCCTTGTTCCCTTAGTAGCCTTTCCAGTCTTGACACTGAAATGCTCAAACCATTGGTCAAGAAGAAGCCATAAGGAACCCCATGCTTGCTGTCTTTGATATTCACAGCCTTTATCATATGTTCAATCATTATACCAAGCAAGTTGATGGGTTGAAAGTTTGCAAGAGCTTGAAGAAGCACCAGGTCTGACAATGAAGTTGTGCATCTTTCCTCAGCTGTAGGAAGCAAAGACTTTGTTAACAAACTCAAACATAAGTTGATATTGTGGTTTCAGTTGCTTCTTATGGAACCTTTCAGAGGATGCATGGCCCTTCTTGACAATCGAGTTTTGAAATCTTGAGAGGCATTTCCTTTCACAGTTTTAGTCCACAGGTTGGGACTGCTAAGATTTCTCCAAGCTTTGCCTCATCTAGCTCGAATTCCTCTGAATGAATTGTTAGAGACAAGGTAGAATCATCAGTATGCATCAGATTCAGGTAGAACTCAGTCACCTCTTATTCAAAAACACTGGGAGCTGGAGCAACAAACATATCTTCCCATTTCTAAAATTTTACTATCTCTAGAAGTTCCCTCATTCTATGCTTGTCAGAGATGTCATGATCAAATACTCTTCCCAACAACACTTTTTGATTCATTAGAGTATTTTCTCTTTCCTCATCTGAGTCCTGTAACCTTCTCTTTTTCGTCAATATAGGACTGTCTTTCATTCTGCTTTTCCCAATTTTTTGGAAATTAGCATCAGCTAGAAAACGCCCACAGGCAAGAGCTAGAACAGCACTGAAAGATCTAACAATTCGCTCCGCAATAGTGTAATACCAAGACCAGTAAGAGAGAATGGACTTTGCGAAGGAACCGGACTTTTGACGGGCCAGCCCTTTTTTATGCGCCGCTTTACCCTGAAAGGAAAATGAGCTTTGCTCAGAGCAACCTGGTTCCTTTCTTATTTTGCTCCCTTTTCTTTTGGGTTGTCAAGGTGTACTCTTCTTCTTGACAGCTTGCCCATTTCTATCAGTAGGTGTATCCTCCTTGATAACCCTTTTTCCTTTTTCTTTTTCTTTTCTTTTAGATAACCTTTTCTTAAGATATAGTTGTTCAGGTTCCTCTTCTTCATCAGGAATTGTCACCACATCCGAAGACGATGGCACCTCCTCATCTTTCAAACTGTTCTTCCCAAATCTTCCTTTCTTCTTGTCCACCAATTTCTCTTTGTTTGCCTTTAGGGCGGACTCAAGCCTAGCTTTTCTCCTTTGCTTGGTGTTTGGAGCTTTATAAGTAATATAATTCTTGACTTTCCCACTTCTTAGAGTTATAGGGCTAGACGATCTCTTGATTACGATCTTTAGAATGATATCACCATCGAAGTCTACTTCTTTAGAGGAGTTGTCAGACCTTTCCTTCTCCGAAGATGGTCCTCTTAAGTGTCACGACCCTAATTACCGATCGTGCGGGCACCTACCTTATTATCACTAGTAGGCGAACCCTTTCCTGTTAACCCATTAATCATCATCCAATTTCAACTTCTTTAATCATTTATTAACAGTCAATAGATAAGTGAATGAATGAATAAATAAAATAAGTCAAAAATTAATAGATAATATGCGGAAGTCTTAACTATTACAGCCCCATGATCTGAAAGTCATCGTACAAGGGCTCTAACTAACAATGAAGATTGAAGCATATCTCAAATATAATAACACTTAATGTCTGGAATAAAAGTAGACATCTGGAAAGAGAGATCTTCAGGTGGCATGGCATGGATAGAAGGTCACCCTCGGATTTGATCGAGCAAACTAGCTTCAAGCTAGAGATGTAATCTGGATAAAATCTCTGGAACACAATTTGCACTCAAAAGGGTGCAACAAGGTAGTATCAGTACAAACACTATGTCTTAGGTAAGCATCATAGGTCGACTAAAATTAGTTCACATATATAAGCATAAAATCAACAAGATAAACAGATAGACACTTAATACTCAATCCAAGTAACAGAATATCCCATAACAGAGTCATAACCAAAGATGAAGCTTCTAACCCACAAGTCTGTCAAGTTTCAGTAATCTCACCTCATAATCACAAGCCTAAGTTCCTTCCCTAGGTAGAGTCACTAATCCACAATTTAACTCAGTCAATGATCATATCAATACCACAACAACCGTTTCAGCAAACACACCAAAATCAGAACTAAACGAGCCATATAATAATGCAGAATAAAATGTAATGATGTGCAATGCAAAATATGATGATGTGCAATGTAATGTAATGCAATGCACTGGCCAAATACACACTGTACACATATGCTAGTGATGTCATAGCTCAGTAGTCATGACCTACAACGAACCCATGGTGTCTATGTACCACTCGTTCCGGATCCACTCTTCAGACCAGAGTTATAAATCCTCCGCCTCGGAAAGAACCTCGGTCTCAGACCATATCAATATATCCCTCATTTTCGGAACGAACCTCGTACCACGAGCCATAATTTAGGTCACATATGTGCCTTTCCATATATCTGTACGTAACGACATTTCCTGCCCTCTTATTATCTATGCTCAAATCATTAAGTACCATGTATCAAATAGTATCACAAGTTCAACAAGAAGATTATATTAACTTCTTCACAAATTTCACATCATAATGTATGTCTTAACGTATTCCAGTTCATTAGTATGTATGGACTATGAACAATTAGTAATATCAATGTCAAACACAAGGCATCATGCCACAAGTCTTCCAAACTATTTCCATCATGCATGAGTGTATGAATGCATCAATGAGTGTAAACATGGTAAATCAATGCAAACCCAAACAGTGAAGGTACAAGTCACAAAGCCACAAGTCATATTAGGACTTGGATCGACTCAACCATGAATTGAATCATACAAACCGTCTCAACTAACATAAGAGTCTATGTCCCTCTTTACTTCCTCATATAGCAAGTACGCCTCACACTAAGTCTTGTATCACCAAGAAATTGCATTCTTCTATATATTATCATCAACAGTAAATCATACATCAAGTGTTCATCTACGTACTATCATAAATATATAAACTACAATTCAGGTCTAAACTTAGTATCCTTCCTTTCTCTGATAATGTATGTCACAATAAAAGAAAACTGAGTGCAACACAACAATTTAGGCAATAAGTCTAATCACAATAATAAGGCAACAAGCCACCATCAACAACAATCAACCTAGTAGAAATCCATCCTGAATCACCACAGTATGAATACAACTACACCTCATATTTCAATACATAACGTAATGGCGACGAGCCCACAAAATCGGAAGTCATACCAATCTAGCAAGTATCCAACCAAAACACCATGTCCGAAGACCTAATCGTGCTTTCTCCTATCAATTCTACACATTACACACGTTTCGCTAACAAAGTCTAACTAAAGTAAGCCATAACCTACCTGGAATGCAGAACAGGAGCCATGAACTACTCCACACGAGTCTTCTATTTTCGAAGCGCCTCATGACGGTCAAAGTCTAACAATATGATGCCAAGTAAGCAACAAACCATGTATTTAAATAAGAACAATAATTTGGAGAAGAAGACCCCCTTACTTCTACCCCCTTTTAATGGATGAAACCTTCCTTTAATGGTGAATTTATCATAACTTCTATCTCTACAATCAATAACCTTCAATCCATGGGTTTCTAATCAATTTACCCTTCCAAACAGATTGTAGGACAAAACTTCCATTTTTATTAGAACCCTAAGTCTCAACATACAATTTCAACAATAAGAAATCAAATTCCCTTCCTAGAAAGTGATAATCTATACTACTAGATGATTAATCAATAACCCACCAATTATTTAAGGGTTTACTAATTCTAGGGTTCTAGGATTTTCACCCACCATTGATGGACCTTAAAATAATCATGAAACTTGAAGAAGAAAGGAAAAGGAACAAATAAAGATGGGGACTTACCCTCCAAGATGCTTTCACCAAAGAATGGAATGAATTTTGCCTCTTTCTCTCTTGAAAACTGACTTTGGGGTCTTAGGAATAATAGGTAGGAGTTGAGGGCTTAAAACAGGGCATTCTTCCCCCATCGGCCGCGACCAACTGTAGCGTCTAGTTGGTCGCTACAGCTGTCCCGCTATAGCGGCCTTATGGTCGCTACAGTGGACCGCTACCAAAAAAGTGCTCATTAGCCACGGTTTCAAAAACCGTGGCAAAATTAGCCAACAATATGAACATTCTCCACGTATAAGAAATGACGCTAAAATATCGTGGAAAAATCTGGCGGGTACTAAAAATTTCACTCCCTCCCTCTTTTTTTTTCCATTTCTCCCCATTTATTTACATTGTTAATTTTTTCTTTTTGGTTTCTCATTAATTGTTCCCTTTTAACAATACCCACAACCAAAACTCTCTAGAAACATCAGTAGTTCTTTGCCCTTCTCCATTCTCCAAATATGTGTGTGTACTCTATCCAGGTAGACCCAGCTTTGCCCTTCTCCATTCTTCAGGTAGCCTTTGATAATTTCCAATTTTCAACTTCTTTTACTTTCTCGTTTTGTTAGTTTTTGCTTTGTTTACTTTCCCGATTTTTTTTTTCTTACTGCTAAATTATATAGAAACAATTTCTTACTTTAAATTGGGTCTTTCTGGTTAGTGCTTTCATGTTTACTACAATTTTTGTTTTGGGGGGGGGGGGGGGGGGGTTTCTTCTAATTTCATCTAAATGTGTGGGTAAAACGATTTTGAATACCAATTTTACCCTTTGATGCTGCAATAGTTAATTTACTTGTTTGTTTGTGCTCAAATTTATGTTTGTGAAACTTACATTGTTGCATGTTTGGGAATCCCTAAAGGATAACGGTTCTTTTTTCTTTTTTCTTTTTTAATTTAGCTACTGCAATTTTTAATTATTGTATTAGCCGGTTGTATTAGTATGCTTGTTTACCGGTATCTTGTTCTTATGGCTTGTCTTGGTTGGAGTACCAAATCTCTATCACAACGACATTGTTAATTCTTTATAGCCTTCAGTTTAATCTGAAATTTGTGAATAGTTTTGATGAGGGCATAAAATTTCTGACAATTTTGTTTGAAGGTGACTGGTTTTGTTTGATTTCTTGTGATTATGTTTGAAGGCGATTTCTGGTGATTGTATTTGAGCTTGTATGTGCTTGTTGGTCAAGTTTTCTCGAATACACATGATTAAGTGACTTTGAGATACCTTAATTTAAGAGGCAGAATTGAAGTCAATATACTTTATCTTTAATAGCTCATGTTAATAACTTATCTTTGACTAGGTATTGTGTGAGCTTTTCATCGTAGAGATTAGGCTTAAGTTTGGCAATGAACTCACTGGCCCACCTTGTCTGTTTTCTAGGCATTTATCACCTGGCCTTCTAGCCTAGAAAGCAGGTTGGTCACTTCATTAATTTACCAGTGTTGTCTTCCCCATTATGAGAGATGGAAGAATTTTGCTCACATGCTATTTGAAATAGGATTGGGAATTCCTCCATCAGGATGATATAGCTCAGCCACCTATCCTTCCAAAACCTGATATGTATACCATTTCCTGCTGCCAGATAAGGCCTTTAATTATTCTCACTTTATGTATGATATTTCTCTAGTTCTTATTCCTATATTATATATGCAGATGCGGTTCTTAATAGTTTTCCGCCTTTGCTTCTTATGTTTTTCAAACTTAGAAACAAATTTTATTGCTTTAATTTTAAGTTCATTAAAGTTTTCAGTGTACACTTAGAAAACAATTCTATTACAACTTAAATTTTCTGTATTCTTATACTTTCTATGTTATGATTGCGTTACTGATCTGAGGCGAAGATATATACGGAGGCTAGTGAGGAATCTTGCGAGATTAGTTCGTCAGTCCCGTCAAAAAGAGCCAAAAACAAACTTCTTTTGGTTTGGATACTTTCTTGAAATTGCCTCGTGCTAGTAGAAATGAAAGGTTAAAAGCGCAATGTAACGCCCGTAAAATGATCGATGCAGTGCACTCTATGTCTGGAACTTCAAATTTGAAGCAACATATAGATACACAAAGATAATAGATCATCAACATGCTTTATGAACTTAACTGGAGTAATTAATATGAGCAGTGATTCATCTATACTGCTAAATGAAGCCCTGATACCACTGAGATGTTCAGTAACCATCTTGATCTCCATTAAGTCTCTAACTTTCATGGTTGAATTTCTTATGTAAAGAAATAAAAATAGGATTTTTAACATGCTTAAGATCCAATTTCCTCTTTAATCAGTTTTTTCTTGATAATTTCAGAGAATTCTCTTTCTTTCTGGACTTTCAGGAATTGAATTTATATTGGTTGAGAGGGTTCTGTTTTCAGAATTAAAGGTTCAATTGAGGTAAGTCTGTAGTTATCTTTTCCTGGTTTCTTGCATTTCGTTTTGTGCTATATTCTTCTCTGTTTTAGGAGTGGTCTTCATATGCATTAGGCAATATTTTGATTTCCGTTCCCTTTTTCTTGTCTTTTTTTATTGTTGTCTACTCAAATAAGAAGGTAATCATTGCTTGGTTCATTGGGCATTGTTGATGGTTGAGGGTTAAGGATTAAAGTATTATGGTTTCTTGTTGTTTGGTTCATTAGTTATATCTGAACTGATTGGATTAAATCTCAAATGGACTTACCCATTTGAATTTCTTGGCTGCAAAATGTGTGGTGTTGGTTGTCATTGCATAAAACCTATTGTTTATATTTCTAGGAGATCATGAAGAGAAAACGCAAAAGTTCAGCCCAAGCAATATTGGAAAGTCTATGAGGACAGCAAGCTGACAATAATAGCTCAACTTCCCAAGTTCTGCAGCGGCAAATTAGTCGTGATCAACTTGATGCCCACCCTGAGAATGAGAACATAGAAACTCCTATACTCGGTGATGGCAACAAGCTGGAGAAAAAGTCAAGGTGATCCGAGACCGATTGTTAAATGCCCAAAGTCGCCAAAAATCTTATGTGGACAACCGCCGGCGAGATTTAGAATTTCAAATTGATGATTGGGTATTTCTGAAAGTGTCGCCAATGAAAGGGATGATGAGATTTGGTACGAAAGGAAAGCTAAGTCCTCGATATATTGGGCCCTATAAGATTATTCGTAAGGTGGGTCAAGTAGCTTACAAACTGGACTTGCCTTCAGAGCTTGAATTAGTCCATCCAGTTTTTCATGTCTCAATGCTCCGCAAGTGTGTTGGAGATCCTACAAAGATTGTGCCAATAGATGACGTCCAAGTGACAGAAAAGCTAGCCTATGAAGAAGTGCCCATTGCCATATTAGACAGGCAAGTACGAAGACTTCGGAATAAGGAAGTGGCTTCAGTTAAGGTCTTGTGGCAAAATAACAACCGAGAAGAGATGACTTGGGAAGCGGAAGAAAAGATGAAATCCACATATCCGCACTTATTTCAGTCCCCGGAAGAAATCTATGATGAGACATCGAGATGATAAGGTATGTATGCTTTTCTTTTGTGCATATGTGTCGTGTGCAGCCAATCTATATTGCTATTGTGTTGTGGCCCCGTGAGGCAATGTTATTATGGGTTGTTTTGATTCTTCTTCAAGCTCTAATGAAGCTAACTCACAACAGAAAAAGGAGCCCTTAGTTATCAATATTAGAGGTTAGAAATAAACTTAATGCAATTGTTAAATTGAAATAGTGGAGTTTGATTGGTTGTTTAAAACTGTTATATCTTGAAAGTGTTTCTGTTTGTTTGTACTTGTTCTTGATTAGCTATGGAATATGTGTGTTTGTGTGTGAAATGAAGACGCTAACTCTTCATATTATGTTGTTAACAAAAGAACTGAATTCCTCTTTCCTGGAAACGGAAACATAAGAATGCAATCCTGCTTTCTCATTAATGTTGATGATTGCTTGTTAAAATCATAGATACTCTGACGGGAGAAGTTACAACTCAAAGAATGCAAGCAGATGGAGTTTGGAACTTTGAAAGAAATAAAAAAAAATAATGGTGGAACTCAATGGAGATGGACAAGGAAGTAAAAATGGTTCAAACTTGCTTGTGAGATTTCTTGGCAAACTTTCTCAAAAGTCAATAGTTTATCCCATATCGGTTGAGAGATGGGATAGGATGCCAGATGCGAAAAGCCGCCTACAGTGGCAGCTTATTGAGGTAACTATCTGAATTCGTTCAAGTTCAATTAGTGTATCTATTGTCATTAGATATTGATTTATGAATGTAAAACTATTTGAAGGAGAATTTTGAGTTTGATTATGCTGCTGGAATTAAATGGGTGATGCGTATTTATGCGAAAGATGGAGGGCTTATAAATATAAGTTAAGAAATGAGAACTTCTACCCTAACAAAAGTAAGGAAGAGATACTTGCTAAAACTCCCGAGAACGTGGATTCTATTGATTGTGCTGCTTTTGTGCATCACTATAAAGAGGATAAGGTGAAGGTAATTGTTCTTCATAAAAGGAAAATTATTTCACGTAATTCATGTCCAGTTATATATATATATATATATATATATATATATATATATATATATATATATATATATATATATAAAATTAAATTGTTTGAGAATTGCAGGCACAAAGTGAACAAAATGCAAGAAATTAACGTAAACTTAAAGTCCCTCATGCCGGTGGTAGCAAAAGCAATGCAAGGAGAGGTTGTCAAATGGTAAGTTTCTTTATCTTGAATTTTGTTTTGGAAATCACTTTATTGTACCAAATAAAATGTGTTGCATGCTACTTATTTTTTAATCTATACTTGATTAATTATAGGAGATAAAATATGGAAGGCCTGTGTGCCGAAGTGAGGTTGTTTTGTCAACTTTACTAAAAAAGGATGGCAATTATGTGAATGAAGAAGGGAAGATTATAGCTGTAAGTTCCATACACTTGTTCATTTTCAAATTTCAGTTACAATGTTGATTTTTTATTGAGGATGAAGGATGGTGGTTCTGTGGTTTTTGGTTGTATCTCTGTTTTAGTAGTTACATTTACTATGTTCTTAATCCTTGCTCTTTTCAAAAGAAGAAGAAATTTGTGTGTCGGAAATCTAAGCTCTAAATTTTTTAGGAATGTAATCTAACGAGCAGTTTAAAATGGCAATGCTCCCTGGCTGTCTTCTCTCTTTCTGGATATGAAATGCATCCATTTATAGTTTAATAATAGTATCATATATTTGTTCCTTCCCTGTCGCCACATAATCGCTTTTTTACTCCCGGAAGCTTAGAATCTATCAATAATGTGTTCTAATAGGTTTCAAGTGTACACTTTGTTTAATTGGTATAATATAGGAAGAATGATGTTAGAGCTAGACTATTGTTTATTCTTTAGGAGCATTGAATAAAAAATGAAAATGTACTTTTCTGAAATTTTTGCATAGCTGCTTCTAATCCCATAGTCGTTTAATAGAAGTATGATTTCAGGTCCTTTCAGGATTAGATTATATACGTATAAGAATTTACTGCAGGCCTTTGGTTGAATGTTGTGCTAGCAAATTAGACTATGATACACACGATCTATTCTTGTTTATGTGATTCCGCACCTTATTTCTTATTCTCTTTTAAGTAGAAACCAGGCTATAGGTCTATACATTTTTTTAATCCGAGAAACTGATACAAAACATGCCTTATTTGTTGGGATATTTCATGGATTGAGAAGCCATGTGGTAGCTTTGGTCCTTAACTTGCAGTTGAATGTTCAATTTTTATGATTTGATTTAGCTCACTTTGTCACAAGTCTTCATGTACACTATCATTTCTTCCATTTTACTTGTAGGATAAAATATCGGAGCATCTATCTCAAGATCAAGAACGTGCTGCCACTTTAGGTGTTCCTTTGAAGATATTTTCTCATCCTAATGACGCCATTGGAAAAGTATATGGAGCTGAACATTCTGGTCGTGTGCGTGGTTTAGGTGGCAATGTTTGCCCCTCGGCTGCTTTTGGAATGCCTAGATGTTCAATTAGTCATACGAATTTTGGTGGTTCTACTAATATATCTCATCAACGTGTTGAAGACCTAGAGAAACATGTAGAAACCTTGGAAGAGAAGCTGACTGGATATGAGGAGACAAAGGAAAAGCTTGAGGAGACCAAGGAACAACTTGTTGAGACCAAGGAACGGCTTGCGCAAAATGAGAATCACTTGGCAACTCTTCATACGTTTTTACAAGCTAAATTTGGTAGTGAGTTGCCTAGTTTCAACTTACATTCTTCTTAGCCTTTTGTGCATAGCATATTTTTGAACCACTATATGTGGTGTACCTCTACTTTTTGCATTTCCATTACACTAGTAATTGTGGTATCTTTTTGGTATATTCAAGGCTTGAAACTTATGTTTTGTTAGTAAGATATATGTATATGATAAGTAGAATATTGGAACTTTGATCTTTATAGCAATGATGATTTGTGTATTATGGTGAGTGTATTAGTTAATGCCTATCATTATGTATTGATACAGGAATATGCAGGGAAAAAATTATAATTTAAAAAAAAAAAAAATCTGTGCACATTTGCCACGGTCGAACCGTGGCTAAATAATATGATGATTTTGTAAAATAATTACCTTACGCTTCAAATTAGCCACGGTTCTTGTGTGGGTAATTAAAATATTCAAATAGAATTCTATTTTCTGTAGTCAAATTTACCCATGGTCAAAGCGTGGCTATATGTACAATAAACCGTGGCCAAATAAATGTTGCCACGAGGACTAAAAACGTGGCTAATTTGCTGGCCACGCCTCGTATGGGCACGCTAGAAACCGTGGCAAAGTAGGGTTACCCACGGTTTTGCGCATGGCTAATGAGCCCTTTTTTGGTAGTGGACCTGCTAGAGCAGTCCGCACTAAAAAGGGCATAACTCCCTCATCCGGAGGCGAAACGCGACAATTCTTTTTCCTATAGCTTCATAATTTTGTTACAGATCTAATGGTTCAAACCTCACCCAAAAAAAAAGGTCAGATAATCAATCTGGAGCCATTTCTATCCATAGACCTCTGGCGAAAACACTGAATACGAGCGCGACAAAACCCAAACCCATTCGAAACTCTTCGGAACCTCACCAAAACTTGTGGACAAGTTCAAAATCATCATAATCATATGTTGGACCTTCCAAAACATTGAAACGGGGTCATACTAACCCGGCGTTGACTGTGGTCAACTCTAACTCGTCAACTTAATTAGTTTCTCCCTCAAAGATTCAATTTACACTCAAACCTTGCGGAGACCAACCCAATGACTTCATTAAGTTATAGATCATACTAACGAGACTTGGGGAAGGTTCAACAAGGTTAAATGGATCAAAACACTATAACGACTAAACAGGTCGTTACATTAAGTGCATAACAGTAGGGATAACATCTCTAATTGCTTTAGGGGGGTCTAGAATCTCAACTACGATGGGAGTAGTCCGAAGTATAAATGATTCGAACACTCTTTGTGCTGAGAGACCAGGTCCCTCCTACACATCCCCTGTACTTTCTTCTTTCCCTTGAACTTTCTCAGCTTGCATGGCATCATCAAACCCAACCACTATTTCTTTTTCTTTCTCCAGTATATTAGAAAATTCCACTCTTTTCTCCGGTAGGTTACTATCTATAACTGAGATGGAGTCCTCTGCTCCTTTTTACACAACCAAAGAAATTAGGACTACCCAAGATTTCTGCACTAACTTCATTTTCCGTAGTGGTACCTCCATTTATTGAGTCCTATATATCCTCACAATTTGCCTGTTCAGCAATAGAACTTTGGATATTGGTATTTAAACACTCAGAGCTCATGATGTTGCTTGAAACTTCCACTCCATCATCCCTTGCGTTGATTTTCTCAGTGGTTTGGAGGAATTTTGAGACTGAAAGTGTTTGACCACTTCCGTCTGAAATAGTTTTTTAAGATGGAACGAGATCTAAGGATGTGTTTTTAGAAGGTGAGGGGAAGAGTTTTATGTCTGCGATAGCTTAAGAGGTGGATTCATTATTAAATATGATTGATCTTGGCCAAGGTTTCGAGAGGAAGAAGAGGGATTTGAGTTTGTGAATGTTACACTAACAAAGGGAACAAAGAAGATGGGTTTAGTAAGAGAGAGACACAAATAGTAGCCTTAGATATTTGAGACAAGGAACTAATTCTGATTGGTTAATACACAAGTTTCTTATAGACTGGGTCGATCCAGGAAAAATGTAATGTTTGGGCTCAGGATTTTAGGCGGGAAGATTTTTAATGACATGAAATGTTTAGCAGTTTAACACACATAAATAAGCATTGGAGAAAGTACTAACCTAAATCACGAGGCAAGTTCCTTGTGATTTTTTTTGAAGCAGCAGGAAACTCGAAAGTATGCAATGTCTCTAATACTTATGTTGTCCTGAGAGTGGTATGAGAGTATGTTTCTCCTTGGTCACTGTCATTTAGAATGTGAAGAGCTTCTTTTGATCATGCTATCTCTTCTTCAGTAGCAGCTAGTTTCAATAACATAGGAAGGTGTTTTTAATTTTTTAAAAGACACACACTTTCTTTAAGGTTCCTTCAGTGAGGTGACATTCTTCATTATTCAAAAGGATTTTGAGCAATGATACGTTTTGACTGTCCTTTCCTCACCCAAGTCTTCTGGCTGAATTACTGACTACGTTTGAGAGCGTCCCAGATCACCTTTGCTGTTTCGCAAGAGGAAACTAGATTGTACTCCCCTGATCCAATGCTTTGAAGGAGAATCTTTTTAGCTTCTTGATCTTTTTGTAGAGTAAAGCCATTCAATGTGGGGAGATAAGAACCATAACAGATCATGTCCCATAGATTTGTATCCTTACCAGTGATGAAGTCTTACATTCTAACCTTCCACCATTCATAATTTTCAGCGCTAAAGCTTGGTGGTCTTGAGATAAATTCTCCCTTCTTTTGGTTTAGTGAGCTAGCTATGAAGAGATCCTTTCTAGGTGTTAACCTTTTAGAAAGAACCTGCTCTGATACCAAATGATGCAGGCTATGTGTCCACCAAACACAATATGAAGAGACCTGGTTGAGTACCAGTTCCCTTATGTAATGCAGTAAGTACAGAAGGCAAGATTTTATCGTGGAAAGCTCCTTGCTCAAGGGATTAAAAACCACGACTTACACTAGTAGGATTTCAATTCCACTACACAAGCACTTTCAGGTTACAAACTCTTATCGTAAGATAAGAATTAACTCCCATAATCCCTCACCCTTACAATAACTCTTATGCAACCTAGGAACTAACTCATATAGTCCCTCAACCTTTGCAATACTCCGATTTCAAGTACCTCCACTTGACTAACTCTAGCCAAGAAAAGTAATACACCTAGACTCGCTCCAGCCTAGTGTACCACTCAAAGGCACCCTTTGAGATTTTGCTGTGACTAACTCTAACCACACGCTAATATAACAAAGCTAACTCTAGACCAGTGTACCACTCAAGAGCTTGTGGAAGCAACCTTGAGAATTTAGAACACCTACAGACAACTTCCTTTTTGGGAAGAGTAGGTTTACAGTTTAAGAACAAGTAAACAAAGACTTACAACAACCTAAAGAACATAGACAATATCTTGTGTCTGGATCAAGTTCTTCAGATTGTAGATGGCTTTGTTCTTAAGAGCACTTGAGAAACCTGTGTCGGCAGTTTTTGAAAAATATGGATTAGGTTTTTCAAGTCTACTCAATATGTTGCCATCGTGTTGTATATATAGTGGGAGCATGTGGGATAGATAGAGACCACTCATTCTCTTTGACCTAAAGCATGGGCCAACTCACTGTTATACATGTATGCAACACGTGGCTCGGCTTTATAACTATTCTCTACTGATGGTGCAAGGTGCACATAGAGCAGGTTATAAACCAGGTCTCCCTCTTGTTCTGAAGTAGTTTGACAATCATCAAAACACAAATGCACTTGGACTTATCAATAACTTTGTTAGAGACATCATAGCACGTAAGGAAATCACTTTACATTTTCTTTTTACACACAAGATGCTAGTTGATCCCTTAATGAAGCCAATACTTGGGAATCTGTTTACTGAACATGTGAAATATCTATGCTTGCACAGATTGTAGAATGTTGTATTTCCTTGTTTGAATATTTTGAAAATGACGTATGGATATCTACTTTTGAAAGAATGTACATGTTATTTGTTTCTAATTATTCTATATATTATTAATAATTGGCACATATATAATACAAGATTATGTTGTACATGTTGATAAGGTCCATTTTCTCATACAAGAAATTGCCTTTGGCACTCATGAGGAGCGAGGCATTATGAGACATTTGGATTTCTTAATGCTAAAAAGGCAACTAAAATGCACCATATTGTGCGTAAAAACATGTCATTGACTTTTCCCTGATAGCTTATTAAAATGAGATCCAAAAAGAAATATTAAATTATGTGGGATGACTTTACATGAAGAAAAATAGAAAAGTAATTTTTGTTTGATAAATTTTAAAGTTGGATGACTTTTATGCCATAAAAAAAATAGAAAAGTGATTGTTATAGATTGTAACGACCCTCTAGGTCGTTTTGAGCTTTGGACTCTTTCCCCCAAAATACCATTCTTGTAGCTTTAAAATGATATTCTTAATTTGCGGAATGGGTGATGCGGTTCCCGAGGCAATTGGGTGAGTATCAGAGAAGAAATAGTAAAATTCGAAGTTCTTAAGTTAAGAAAATAGAGAAGGTTAACCAAAGTCAACATTGTAGGTTAATTGAGTCGAGTCGAAGTTTCGTTGATTTCATGATATCCGGAATATGGTTTATAACTTAATCAAGTAGTTGGTTTGAATCACGAGGGGAGCGGGTGTTTTGGACCCTTGGTAGATATTCCAGTTGACGTTTAGAATTTGAGTTGACCACTGTCAACATCCGGTCGAGGCGACTCTAGATTGGTTTTTCTGAAAGTTTCACTAGGTTTGTATGATGATTATGGACATGTACACAAATTTTGTTTAGATTCCGATGAATTTCAAATGGATTTGGATTGTTGCGCGCTCGTATTTGATGTTTGGCATCGTTTCTTTGGGTATAAAGGGTACCAAATTGAGAAAATATGCTAAATTGTGTTTTGATAGGCTCATCTGATCTGTATCGTGATTACGGAACTATAACAAAAAAAGAATTATAGAATTTCGAGGTCGTACAAGGGAGTTATGCCAATTTTAGTATCGGGAAAAATTGATGGTTTCTGGTGCAGACCATTGTTCTTCGAATGCGAGGGGAGTCCCCCAAACACGAAGAAAGAAATTTTGGATTGACCGGTAAACGCAAAAAGTTGTTCTTCGTGAACACGAATGTCTTCCGTTAAGGCGGAGAATTTTTGCATGGATAGTGTTTTAAATGGACATAACGAATATTTTAGTATTTTTTTAGCATAGTTTGAGTTCTAGAGCTCAGTTTGGGGTGATTTCGCAGCGTTCCTATCATTTTTGAAAGGGCGTAAGTATCTAATCCTTATTTTGATATTTCCCTATTATTACGTCCGTTGGTTATCATTTTTATCCGCATTTGGATTGTAGAATTTAGGGTTTTGAGTACCAAAGTTGAGAAATGGTAATTCCTTGACTTGGAGGGCTATTGATGGTTGGTTTTGATTAATTTTCTAGATTTAGAACCTACGGGCTATAGGTAACCTGATTTTGTGACGAAATTACAGTTTTGACCTACATGGCTCAGGATTGGCTTTTAGGATGACTTTTTGGACCTGAGTTATTACCATCACAATATGGGTTTTAACAGACTCGTACACTCCTGTAGATTGTGTATTTGACAATTTTGGAGTGTTCGAAGTCACTCCGAAAAAGAAGAGCGATTTTTGGAGGTTCGTGGCGCATTTGCTCGGCCTTCGAGCTATTTTAAAACTTCTAGACTTCGTTTGAGGGCGTTTTCGATAAAGATAATAAAATAAGCTTAATAATAAGGGGTAAGGGCGTAATAGGGGATCTCGTATCTGTGACGTGATAGGCATTGATACGAGTACCGGTGTCATAATATGGGTAGTAGTGTAATGTATAGTTATTGGCCGTGACCCAAGAATGCCAAAGCATGTGGACATTAGCTGTTATGTGCTACTTTCTTATACTTGAATGTTAATTGTGTTTGTACATTTTAAGGAACCCCGTACACTCATGATAAATATGTTGGTAAACTTATTTGAATTTGTTGGCTATTAAATAAGCATTGTTGATGAACTTACACAACATGTTGGCTATTAAGTCTGAACAGTTGATGAACTTACTTGAACACGTTGGCTATTAAGTCTGAATTGTTGATGAACTTACTTAAACTTGTTGGCTATTAAGTCCGGATTTGAGACATTCATTAGCTTATGTGTTTTATCATGCATATGCATATGGTCGGATCGAGTTTCATGCTTGCAACGGGATGCATTATATTGCATGATAAATTGACCTCTTAAAGTTAGGAGCATGATATTGATATTGGGAGGCCTAAACCCGATGTGATTTGGGAGATCTGATATTCCGGGTGGTATATGGACTTAGCGGACCCCAATGGGTAACATCTTCCATACAGTCCTGGAAGCCTTATGTGTATACGGAGCATACTGCATTGCATTTCATTATCCATTCCTTATATTATTACTTGGTTGGCTTCTCATCTAATTCTATGACTATCTGATTATATGTTTATCTGAGTACACGTGCTTCCGGTACTCATGCTACACTTGTTGCACTCTTTGTGGTGCAGATTCGATCCTAAAGTACAAGTGGGACCTGTAGAGTTGTTTGAGTTTGAGACAGTGATTTTAGAAGATCGTGTGACACCTTGGCTGATCGGCAGCACCCTTCTTCTTCTATCCTTTTGTTTATTTCAGTCTTTCCTTTGTATCCAGACAGTGTATTAGTGAATTTCAGACTTGTATTTATTTATAGTGGCTCTTTTACACATGGCACCATCTTGGGTGGTATTTCTAGTTGTTTCCGGACTTGGTTATTTCTAAAAGATCCAGTATTAGGATATTCATCTTATCTCTTTTCTTTTCTGCTTAATTAACTTAATTGAATTGGTTAATGATGAGGTATTACCGATCGGTTGGGAATAGGTGCCATCACGACTTATGATTTTTGGGCCGTGATAGTGATTAAGGTTCATGAATTGCTTTCTAAATTAGTAAATTCTTATGACTTATGAGTAATGTTCTGTACAGTAAGGGATCATTTGGTAGCTAGTTAGAATTATGCATGTATTAGTAATACAAGGATTAATTATGAAGAAATATATGTATTATCTTATGCATAATATAATACATCAGATTCCTTCATAACTTATACATATATTAGTTACGCGGGTTTATAAATTGCAAACCAAACACTCTATTAGATGTGCTGAATTTTGTACGTAAGAGAATACTACCAAATATAGTATTACTATTACAGAATTGAATACATAAATAACTTGGCTCCTAATCAGCTACCAAACAACCCTAAGTTTCAAGAAGTAATCCCAGGTCATCATAAAACACAATTGCAAGATGCATTTCGTGGCTATTACTCCATCCGTCCCAATTTATGTGATGTACTTTGACTGGGCATGGAGTTTAAGAAATAAAGGAGGACTTTTGAATCTTATGGTATAGAATAAGCCAAAGATATTTGTGTGATTATGAGGGTGTTTGACTAAACTTATAAGCTGGTCAAATCAGTTTATAAGCACTTTTCGGCTTATCTCCATGTTTGGTAAAAATAAAAGTACTTATAATTCAAGTGCTTATAAACCAAAAATAAGTCATTACCCATAAGTAGGTCTCCCCCAATTTATTTTTTGAGATTACAAGCACATTTAGTTTGACTAAGACTTTTACTATTCTATCCCTAATATTTTTTCGTAATTCCTGAAATACCCTTACTCTAATAAAATCTAACCCTCTCTATGACGACACTTCCTCACCCTACGTCCTTAAAACCTAGCAGCTCTTCCCTACCTACATTAAAAACATACCAGAACCTGAAACTCTTCTCCATTAGAAGCAGTCGGATTGATCTGCTTTGCTTAAAAGTTTTGACGCTTTTGTTCTCCTTTTTCACATTTGTTTACAAATTTTTTTGCTTTAATGTCGAGTATGGTGCAGTATGTTTAACTTTGTGTTTATATATAGGTAGAGTTCTGTGAGTTATCAGATAACAATATATGTATTTGTGATACATATATTTTTTTTATTTTGTTAAATCTCTATTGACGAAAAAATTAAAATAAAGAAGTTAAATGCCTACAGAAATTTCAGGTAAACACCATGCCCTTTCTTCAATCCCAGGAAAAAAAAAATCATACATTTCACTGTTATCTTTGAAAAAAATCCATTCTCATAAGTTCTTGAAGGAGAAATCATGCACATATTGTATGTTGTCATTTCATTATCCCTTGTTAAACTATTAAAAATAAAATGAGGCATTAATTATTGGAGTCCGGAACCTAAATGACCCAAAAAAAGAGCAATTGAACCAAAATAACCCAACAAAAAAAAGTGGTACAGAAGTACCTTTAACGCGGGAATTTCTGGCGCTAAAGGACTTCCCTTCTCTCCTTTAGCACAGTAAAATACTGCGCTATAGGACCCCGACATAAAACCATCGGGTTCCACCACTGGTCCCCCCCCCCCCCCGCGAAAACCAACACTTAAAAAAAACAAAATTGAGTCCGCCATTGAAGGAGAAAAAAGGTCGGGTCCCACAACCAAAAAATTCATTTTCTATTCAAATTTCGTTTGGAAAGTCTAGACTCTCAGTATATTCAAGTCAAGGAACAAGATTCCAAGGTCGAATTTTGGAAAAAAGCGACGTACACTCAATTCAAACAACCCTACAACATGCTTCAAACAAGGTATTTTACTATGAAATTTTCTCATTATCTTGTTAAATACATTATAATTCTAAGCATGATCAATGTTTCATCGCCTCGAATTTCGAAAACTGGTTTTTCGTTTTTTAAATTTTTTTGAGCAATTTGGAATTGCCACTGCCCTATTTTTTATTTTTATTTTTTGTTAATTTTTTAATTGTTAATTGATTATGATTTGATTATGAATTGTTAATTTGTTAATTGTTTATTAATTATTTAATTAGAAAAAATATAGTAATCTCCTATGAACTGCCTTTTTTTTTTGTTAATTTATTAGTTGTTAATTGATTATGATCTGATTATGAATTGTTAATTTTTTAATTGTCTATTAATTGTTTAATTAGAAAAAATATAGTAATCTCCTATTATTTGTTAATTATTCCATTGTTAATTTGTTAATTGTTTATTTAGAAAAAATATAGTAATCTCCTATTATTGTTTAATTATGCCATTGTTAATTTATTTATTTGTGAAATTATGTATCCCATGTTAATTGTTAATATGCTAATTAGTTATCTAATTTTATGTGTTAATTATTAAATTAATTATTAATTAGGTAGTTAATACAATTTCTCGTTAAATTAATTCCTTATTTCCTTATGTTTAGTTAGGAGAACAATTAGTTAGCAATTGATAAATTATCATAAAATATAATACAACATAATTATCATAATTCACATATTCCCTATAAATGATTAAAACATTAATATAATTTCACTTTAATTTCAAGAATAATGAATAATTTGGTTTCTACAAATACGACACCTTCATGGATCCGAACATTCACCCGGGGCTCGATGATAGATCTGTACTTGCTTTGCAAGATAATCATTGGTTCGAGCTATTATAGGGTGGTCTTATAGGGAAAGGGACTAGGCTCCGTCCCCGTAGGCTGCAGAGAGCGTGGATTCTTTTATGCGAGCATTCCCCACCTCCCCACGTCTTAGAGATATTGTTTTGGGGCGGTATCTATCGTTGCGTCTCCATTGGTCGGGTACAACATGATTGGGCACTCATTACAGCCATGGTTGAGCGGGGGAGGCCGGAGACGCATACCTTCCATTTACGCACTGGTGAGGCCACGATCACGCTTCAGGACGTGGAGGTCATGTTTGGTTTGCGGGTAGATGGATACCCATTATACAGTCGGGTTGAGCCTCCACCTGGTAGTAGATAGGTGTCGGAGTTGACTAGGCTCACCCACTTCTAGCCTGCAGGCCCCACCACTATCTTGGGACAGAGTCGGGTGCAGAATAGTGCCCTCTGCGATTATTTGCTTGAGGAGCCTCATGTTGACGACGGCACTGATCAAAAGATTGTTGTTCATCATGCCCGTTTGTATCTGCTCATTATATTCCGGGGCATCCTGTTCCCGAACACATCGGGTGCATATGTCAGCTTATGGTATTTGATATTTTTGGAGCATCTGGACCGTTGGGAAGACTACAGCTGGGGCGGTGTTGTTTTGGTGTACCTCTACCGATGCCTATGCCGAGCGTCTATTGGCCATATCAGTGATGTGTGTGGATTTTTTGCTCTTCTCCAGGTATTATTTTAAGTGTGTGTTCCTTTAATGTAAACATACCTCTTGAAACGATGACTAATTTTAATATCGCTTTCAGTTATAGGAGTGGGAAAGGATCCTGCCTTTTCAGCCCGTAACTAGGCATCACCTCCCTCAACATACCCTATGTGAGGAGGTGGATGGCAGGGTTTTTCCGGGATATGGATAGTCACCACAATATTCTTCCATTCCGAGACCAGCTTGATCGCATGACGGACAATGCAGTAAAACTATTTAACTTTAAACTATTAATTTAATTATTTTATTTTCTACTTGTTGATCACTAATTTGTAGCTATATTTTATGCGATAGTTTGCTATTTGTATGGACGATGTCCATTGATACACACGGAGATCTTGAGGACTACGCCCAATTTAGATGGTTTAGGCATTGACAGAATATAACCCCCCCCACCCCAGGCATTCGCCATGATCTCGGACACTACACGCTGGACAATCGAGCAGCCATTGATGATGCATTTCTGGATTTCATGGACGTCCAGATCCAGCATTGGGAGAACAGGTTGGATAGTTTAGCGGAGGTCGGTCATGCGACTCTGTCATGCCCCAAAACCCACCCTAGACGTGACCGGCATTCGACGTCATGAACAACATCGGAAGAACCTAAAAGATGCAATAACAACACTTGAACCCGCTAATATTCACCCGGAGATAAAATAAATACAATCAAATCATGATATATGAATTAAATCAGCGGAAGTCTTTAATATTATAAAACTTAATCAAAACGTGACGAACGCCCAAGAGTTAAACAAAACTCAACAACTACCCACAAGAATGTGTACTATGGAGCTTCTAAGATAAAAGAGTAATTTGTCTGACACATCGGGATGCAACCCAAAAAGCTAGAATAGTAAATAAATATGATAAGGGGTGTCCCACGAATGAACATGTGGGCTCACCAAGTCAGCATCAACAACAATTCCTTCTTAAGCGTTTTGAGTATCAAGAACCACTTTCTCGCCATCTCGTCATGATCTCGGGACACCCACACGTACACGCGTACCAACCGGATTCCATTTAAACATACATAAATTCACACAGGTATAACGTACATCGCATGGAAATATATACATACATAAACATACTTAGACCTGTACACCAGATGATCGCAAACTCGAACATACGTACCGGACAACCCACAACCCACAAATATGCGCGCATGGACGTCCCAAATGATCATATATACCAGAACAAACAAACAACAGAAGATATATACCAAAAGTATCGGTGGGATGGGAGAACGGGGTGTGGATAGTTTAGCGGAGGTCGGTTATGCGACTCCGAGTATGTAAAGCGAAAACAAAATATACATAATCAAAACCCACCGTAGCGACGTGACCGGCATTCGACGTCGGTTGAACAACGGATCGGAAGAACCTAAAAACTCGATGCAATAACAACACTTGAACCCGCGGATTTCCCGGAAGGTTGATATTCACCTCCAACAGCGATAAAATAAATACAATCAAATCATGATATATGAATTAAATCAACGGAAGTCTTTAATATTATAAAACTTAATCAAAACGTGACGATCCGCCCAAGAGTTAAACAAAAACTCAACAACTACCCGGTGAAGAAGAAACCATGTGTACTATGGAGCTTCTAAGATAAAAGAGTAATTTGTCGTTCACATCGGGATGCAAGGCATAAACTTATTAGCTAGAATAGTAAATAAATATGATAAGGGGTGTCCCACGAATGAACCATAGTAAAGTACGGGCTCACCAAGTCGAGCCATCAACAACAATTCCTTCTTAATGATTTAGCGTTTTTCAATCTTGATTGTATCAAGAATCAAGGCTCGCCTCCAAGCAGTAACCTAACATACCATCAAAAATACCTTGGTTGTGCCTTAACAATGATTCCCGTTTCGCCATGTATTCATGAAGTTAACATTTCAACTTTGGTTAAGCATTTGACTACCGTTCCGGCAAGACACCCCCGAGATTCAATAGTTAACAAAACAAGATATAATGAATAAAATCAATAAAAACTGATATCCTTTATTCATGAAAAAATAACACAACTTTATCAAACAAGACAATTCATTTTTATTCCAACCTTTTCATAGCTCACGGAATAAAGTAAGTCGGATACATAAAATTCAATTTCATTTATACGTCATACACCATGAATCCACACACACAACGAAGGACACTCACAACACACAAACTTTCAACTTAACTCAACATAATCAACATACTAACAATTTTAACAATTTCCTTCATACACAACTACCAGTCAACATACCCACACACATGCAGAGATATTTCACATCCATAAACCTTCCATAACATGGAAAGCATGAAATTCTTACCTTTTCCAATAGCTTCGCCTTGCCAAGACTTGAAAATTATACCAAGTAGAGCACAAGATATGAAACAAGCCAATTTTTGGACTAGGATTGAAGGGCTTTTTCCTTTTCTCTTCTCTTTTCTACGGTGAATGGCCTTTTCCTTTTTTCTTGAATCAAAAGTTTATATAATTAATTAGCACAAACAAGCCACTTTTCATTTTATTCCTTTGAGCCCAATTGGCTAAAATCTCATTTTGTAATTCAAATAAATTTCAATCGATAGGCTTCCCGGTGTTTCCACATTCAAACTTCCATAACCGGCATACCAACATCAAGAAAAATCCAAACATAACCTTATTCCTTGTAAATCAAGGTTACTTCCAAACTTTCGAATACGCAAAATGCATGTAACACATACCATCAAAAACAACATGGTATGCTCCGAGTACTTCATAGGAAGTCGAAGGGAGGTTAACAAAACAAGATATAATGAATAAAATCAATAAAATGATATCGAAAATAACCAAACCCAGGAATAAAGTAAGTCTACATTGAAGAGTCATCACGCCAACAACGAAGGACACATTAACTTAACTCCTTATTTACTCCGAGTATTTCACTTAGGAAGATACGGAGATATGAAACAAGCCACTCACAAAGCTAATCGTCCTGCGATACTCCGGACCACGGAGCACTAAGACATCAATAGATACTCCGAGCTAGGAAGCGAAGATAATCTTCCGGACTAGCACAACCATAGATACTCCAGTCTAGGAAGATACGGAGGCTAATCGTCCTCTCGGACTAGCACACAATAGATCTTCCGATACGGAGGCTAATCGTCCTGGACTAGCACAACAATAGGAAGCAACGGAGGTCAATCGTCCTCTGGACTAACACAGCAATACTCATATCGATACGTTAGGATCCATAACGGCTAATCGTCCTCTAGACTAGCATAGCTTGCCCATACAGGGCTAAACACAAATAAAATACACATCATGGCATATTACAAATCATCAATGATGGCTTAGAGCCGAATCTCACTTCTCAAGTCATCATCTCAAAATAGAGGCATTTCAAATCATAACCGATTTAGAATCTTATTCAAATCTCTTATTCAATTTTCAAGTTCAAGAAATCCATTCAACAACAAAACAAGTTTAAGGTCCAACCTTTAGAAAAATAAGTTCAATCATCCAATAATGGGAAAATCGAGTTTCACAAAGTAGTATAGTTCATATAAGGTTCGATGCAGGCTTGACCCTACACACGCATGACCTTGTCTAAAAGAAATCATCTTTAATTCCAAAAGAACTTCCACCAGACAAGAGTTATGACTTATATAACCAATCAAGGGAGGATTCTCAAATACAAATCATGCTTTCAAAATACAAACGTACTTCAAAAGTAGACATACTTAAGAAGATGATTTTTGAAATATAGACATACTTCAAGAAAGATTTTTGGGAAAATCTAGACATACCTCAAATCTCGCTCAAACGCACTTTCCAAGATTCAATAATCACACTACAATGGTTTCAGATGAGAAATATTAGAGCTTTAATCTAATTCTACCCATATACCCCTTTTATAGAAAAACTAGGGTTTTCATGTCTAGAATGTATTCTTGAACACTTCATGAATCAATCATGGATTCTAATCCCATAGGATAACCTACGCTAGTCTAAACCCTTTCAATAACATTAGAAAAGTCAAGGATCATACCTTATTGAAGGAATCTCAACGTATCCAAACGTCCCTTTCTTCCTCTCTTTCTTGGGTTTCAAGAATCTAGGGTTTTTGAAAGATGAACTAGTGTTAATTTGATGCTAGATTGATGAAGTAATGACGGGAATTGATCAAGAACTCACCTTGTATGTTTTGGGGAAACCCTAGGGTTGTTTCCTCTCAAAAGGTCGGCCAAAACGAAGTGGGAATGAATATAACGAAGTTAGGCTTTTATAAAATTTCGGAAAAAAATCGTTTCAGGCATAAAATGGCCTGGTGCGTCACCCAGGGCGGCGCACATAGTGTATCCATTTCGACGGTGTCAAAATTTTTAGTTTCCTGAAAATTTGGCCTGGGGCGCCGCCTAGGTCACCGCACACACCTAATTTTCGCACTGCATGCGATGATGCTCAGTAAAATGGGCATAACTCCTAGCACAGAGCTCTGTTAGAGTTGGGAAACCTACCGTTGGAATGGTTGTTAAAAGACTTAAAACTTTAATGTTTTGAGTTTTCTCAAATTCCTAACGAAAATATCTGAAAACTGGCCATAAGTGCAGACTATCTCAGACTTAGACGAATTTAAAAGACCTTAAGAACTTCACTTTTTGGTTTGAGTTCAAAACGACTGTTTAAAACCCGAATTCATCCCGAATGGATTCATATGGCTAAAATATCAACTTAATACTGGTTTTCATACATTCACACCTAACTCGAATTTACGGGATGTTACAGACTCCCATCATGGTTTATATGCATTGGTACCATGGGATCATACGCCAACGATTGGCAACCCCGCTTTACGTCCCCCAAGGGATGTAGGATACGCTGCACTCACGGGACAGTACGAGGTATTGGTAAGTTTATCGCTTTTGGATTTATTTAGTTGTATTAATTATTACGTTTAAAAATTAACTATTTTTTATTGTTGAAAACAAATGCAGCTGGTGACCGTACAACGCACTCGCTTATTGGGGTTAGACCATATATCTATCCCTGAGGTTGCGAGGCTTGCTTAGGAGATGGTACGGATAACTGAGGACGGTATCCGGTAGGCAGGAAAGATTAGGCACATGCATGATCCTATTCTAGAGGGTCAGTATCAGGCGGCACGAAGAGGTCGTGCTGTTAGAGGACGCACTACTGCTAGAGGACGCGGTGCTGCTGGAGGACCAAGTGATAAAGGACGCGGTTCTGCTAGAGGATGTGGTGGTAGAGGACACCATCTAATAAATGAGACAGATGAGGCCGCTCACATTCCAGAGGCCGCTCCCATTCTATTCCATCCACAACCGTTCGAGCCCAGTGGCAGCTCAGCTGGACCATCATCAACTACATTTACATTGGCGCGCCTACTTGCGTAGATACATGAGTCTTCATCTCAGCCGAGCCATCATGCGTACCAGGAGCTACATGATGACATCGATTGGGCGGAGCTTCGCGCATCATTATAGGAGGAACAGCCAGTGAGAAATGTAGACGGTCCCAGGTTTCTTGACTTCGAGGATTTTTTAGTCATGGTTAGTAATTAAAATACTTATTTTAAATATATATATATATATATATATATATATATATATATATATATATATATATATATATATATATATATATATATATGTTACTTATTATTTCATAATTTTTTATATTTTAGGATTCGGTGCTAGTGGGTCCATTAGAGCCACCCACTCGAGCGTTTTCTCATAGGCCTGCTGAGCCATAGGCGTCTTCTCATGAGTCTGCCGAGCCACATGTGTCTTTTCATGAGTTTTTCGAGCCACAGGTGTCTTCTCATGAGTCTACCGAGCCACATGTGTCTTCTCATGAGACTGCCGAGCCAGAGGTAAGATATTTAGTGAAACTTAAATTTATTCAATATAAGGTGAATATTTCTTTAAATTTTTAAACATTTATTTGGACCTCGAACAGCACACCGCTCCAGCTTTAGCCTTTCAGCATCCCGTCCATGAGACTACTTCATATTCTGCACCAGACCCACCTCAGGCACCCTCTACTCAGACGTCGATACACAGGTTTGATTTTTTTAACAAACTTTAATGTATTCAATATAAATAAAAATTGGTACTAATTTTTATGTATTTTTTAGGTTCATCCTTCGGCGCCTGCGGACACACCTCCCGACGATGACGACGTCTCATCTCCCGATGCGGATCAACCTGAGATTCTGAGCGTACCAGAGGGACTAGATCCCAAGAAGAAGCATGTTATACTCAAGGGGGCAAGGGGAAGGGGAAGGGCGGATGATTATGGCTTAGAGCACCCCGTTATTAAGAGGAGAAAGAGGGATGAAGATGATGGCGAGGGCGCTGGGGATGGTATTAGCCTTAGGCCTAAGGATAGTCTCAGGAATACCAAATGTGGGACCCATCCACGATAGTGTATATGCAATTAAGTTGTACAATTGAAGTAAATATTATACATTTTTTGCGTATCTATTTATATTTATAAATATTATCTTAGTCTTTATTCGTGTGACATCCTAAATTGATCATTAAAAAAAAAATCGTGACATGTTCGAAATAAAGTTACGCATTAAATTAAAAATAACATGAAACCCTAAAACATAAATAACTTAAAGCTAATGACAAGTTTTCAACCAAAAACTTACTTAGAGCACTTTTCAACCACTAAAACGATAACCGAAGTTTTGCGTATCCTTGATGTATTGAGCCTACCTTATCGATCGCACAAAAATAAGTCAGGTTCTATATAAATTATTGAAGTCAGGTTCTATATAAAATATTGAAGTTCCGGGGTCTCAAAACATGATTAATTTAGGGTTAAAGTACGTAAAAAAGTGTGAAAATGTAAAAGAAAGAGAGTTTAACCACAAAAAAAAAAAAAAAAAAAAAAGAGGGAGCAGGTCCTTTAGCGCAGGAAATTCCTACATTAAAGGACTTAACCGTGCCGTTACGGTTAAGTCCTTTAACGCAGGAATTTTCTGCTCTAACGGTACTTGGGTACCACTTTTTGTTGGATTATTTTGGTTCAAATGCTCTTTTTTTGGGTCATTTAGGTTCCGGACTCTTAATTATTGTGCATTTGAATTAATTTGGAATTTAAAAATTTATAAAAATAATGTTCTTATTAGTGTAAACAACTTTAAGGGTATAAGTCATTTTAACACAAAAAATGGTTATGAACACTTGTTTTGCCAAACACTTCAGCAGCTTATTATCAGTTTCAGCACCTTTATCTAAACGCATAACTGCTTATTTATCAAATCAACTTCAAAGACTTAAAAATGCTTATCAACACTTAATGCTTATCTGCCACTTTCAATCAGCTAAGCCAAATTGGCTCTATAGATCATCTCCTTAAGCGTAAAAGGTGAAGTTTAAAGTAAAATTATTGCCAAATAAGTAAATGCGTAATTCTTTTTGGGACTGATTAAAAAGAAAAGTGTATTATATAAATTGGGACAGCTGGAGTACTATTTTTTTTATTAAGAAAAACTTAACTAACATAACTAATAAATTTAGCAATATTTCTTTTATAAAAGACAGAGAAACGGCTATTTAAGTCTTTCAGCGTAAATTCATATGAGCGATCCAACCAAGGATTAAGGCGGTGTGATATTTGCTACTGCTGTAGCCTGTAGAGCAACTTGTCTGCTCCCAACAATTGTGCTACCGACTGATTTCGTTAGTTATCAGTTCCAGTCTGGCAAATCACTATCAATTTCAGAAATGACTACCACATCATAGACATGAAACAATTACAGCTTGTTTGGTAGGCGGAATAAACATAATTTGCCACCACATAAAAACTCTTCAATACATTATTTGATTTTTTTTTTATATATATACATAAAAACTATTATATACATTATGCGAAAAATTGTGGAGTACTATTTTATGTGAGATAGATGGAGAAGTAAAAATTCAAGTAATAGAAATACGTGAAATAAGATGAAAAGGACAAAAATATCCTCACAATCTTAAAATTTATATCCTCTTCTTTTTCATAAAATATCCAACAAGAAATAATATCCGCACTACAATTCATATAGTCCAATGATTACATTATCATTCCTGCCCAGTTTGTCTTTGAACCAAACCACCTCCAAGTACACTGATTATTTCAAAGATAGCTCGAGTTAGATTTTTCAGTTGAACTTGCTTTAGCTAAAACCCATCATGGATCCACTTAGACCCTATGTTTCGACTCATTTGTTGCTTCACAGGGCACCACTTAATTAGATGCTAGTGGAACACAACCTTAATTTAGTAGCTCAATAGACTAATAAGCTTCAAGTTGGCCTGCTCAATCGATAATCGTCCTAAAGGGCACAATTTAATTAGTAGATAATTAACTAATTTGAACCAAGGTACCATATCAGTCGTTTGGTTATTCGGGTCTTGATTCATCAATTTGGGTTAACCCTTACATGCATGTAGTACGGACCACCTTACCTTGATTTAATTCATCAATTTGGGTCACCAATGACAGAGACAATGTCCATAAATCTACCTGCCCTATACCAATTATTACCCTAAACTAGTATAATTGTAGTATAATAAGTACTTGCTGCTAGCGTCCTTTATTTACTTTGGTATGTTACGGGATTGGAAATTTCAGTTCGGTAATTTTGATTTATAAAAATATTATATTATTACCATATCAAATTACTTTGCCATGGTTCAGTTTTGATAGTTTTGCGGTATGGTAAATCAGTAACCACAATTTGTCCGATTTCGACTTACATATACTCATATAATAGAGAATTATGACTTAGATTATTTAAGAATTGCCTCAATTATATCATACTTAACACCTTGCACATATAAAAATATTCAAAAGAAAGTACAAATAATTCCCTATTCGTTAATCAATTACACAAAAAAGGGCATTTCAATCAAGATAGAGTAGTCAAATTTCCAACATTTACACAATTAGTTTGTACTAATACTAGTTTATATATTTGTTCGTATTATAATAATATATATGAATTGTATATATGTAACTATATAATTCGGTACGGTATTCGATATTTCGGTATCTTTTTCATAAGTATCAAATATTGTACTGAATACCAATTTTTTTTTTTTTTTTTTTTTAAAATGCATACCAAACACCATAATACCGAAATCGGGGTATCAAAATTTTGATTTCGGTATGGTAATCAGCATCTACCGTATCATGCCCCACCCTTAATTGTCTTTACTTTTTCTGTTACTTACGTCGTAAAGTTGGAATTTATTCCCAATCCATGATTAATTTCTTTCAGTTAATTATATGTTTTTATGTTTATTCAAAGGCATAATAGATTAACAAGCATTTAAATTTGGCCTCAACAGGTAACTAAACACTCTAACTTTGAGAATGCACATCTACTCACCTTAACTCGTTTCTATTGTGTCAGTTGAACACTTCAACTTATAAAATGATCATCTAGACACCTCCAAAATTTATGTGTCACATCAGTATCAAGTGTCCATCTACGGACAAAGTGGAGACAAGTTGAGGTGTCTATAATTGCACTCCCAAAGTTGGAATGCTTACTTGCTAGCTGAGATCAAATTTGAGTGTATGCTTATATATTATGCCTTATTCAAAACGTACAAGATTTCTCAATATATTTTGGACTCCAATTGTGTGAGCTGTCGATGTAAAACACTTGAAAGCGATTTACGAATTAAAAACTCTGATTGCTACGTTTTACATGCAAGACACAACGAAATATTAAGAAATCCAATTATAGTTGTATACAATTCAATTTTATTGAATTTAATCCATAAGAAATTTGGATTTTATCCTAAATTTATTAGTCCTAAATATAATTGGACTACATAACTGTATAAGTGGTCAATTTGATATTGAAATCTAATTAAATGGACTTAAATAAATTTTTTATTTATTGGGCTAGCTCATTTAGTTGGGGTTCTGAAAAATGGTTCGATCAATAGGTTGCAAGTCCAAAGGTCCATTAACCTTTTTTTGAGGCAACTTCACCAAAAATCCTAGCTCACCCCTATAAAAAGAGGTCACATTTATTTGGAAGGACCATAAGTAGAAGTCAAAAATTCCAAAAATTCTATCATTTTCATACACTTCGAGTATTCAAGGTAAAAGGCAACGACAATTCAAATGAATAAATTAAGCTCACAATTATACTTCAATTAGGAGATCAAGGTACAAGTCCTTAAATTCAAGTACAAGTCAAACAAACTCAAGAACAAGTATTAAACCCTTGAATCCAACCGTAAAAGAAAATTTAGGGGATACTTTCTCAAGACTTTAAGAAATTTCTGGTGATTGTAATACTCATTTTACAGGGAAAAAAATTACTAAAATTATTGCATTATTTGTTGTCTTGATTAGTTATCAAGTGCGGAATCTATTTTCTACAATAATAATTTGGTGATTGCAAAAACCTTAGGCTTTGAAGTTTTGCAACATATGAAAAATTAGGTTAGGAGACTTTTCGGAAATAATTTACTAGGATATATTTTTGCAAAAAAAGAAAAAAAAAAAAAAAGCATCACGCAACTGTTTTTGTAAATTTTAAAGTTATGTGTTTTTTCTTCTTGAAGAGTTAGTGAGATGAGTGCAAGTGGAGCCAGTTATTATAAATGAAAGAGGAAGAAGATAAATAAAATACCAAAGTACTAGATACTCCAAAAAAGAAGAAGAAAATTTAAGTGATAATGAAGACTGTAATGGAGGGAGACTTCAATATTTGCCCTTCCTCGTCCTATATATTGTCCACTCTTTTAAAAGGCATTTTCAGGACACACACTTGACTCACGTACGCCATTGGTTTACTGAGTTTACGTCATAAGTCCTCGACTGTACGTTCTAAACACGCCAACGCTCGGGGCTTGCCTAGCAGTTCTTACACAAATTATATGTTAAATTCCTTAATTAAAATTGTTGACCCTCATAATTCTTTAACAAATGAATGATACTTAATAGTTTTTCATCTATAGAGATAAGATGATTGGGTGTAACTCAAATAACAAGTCGTAGTATTACATATTTACTATTTGAGAACATCGCGAGAGTGAAATATCACTTAATATTTCTTTTTAAAAGTACATAGCCGAATTGTACATTTTCACTTGCCATTGGTTTTTCGTCCTATGTATCAAAATTATCATATTTTATTATTTCGCTATTTGAAAGTAATTTTGTTTTTATTCATGAAGGAGTTACGTTTTAATTATAATATTGATAAAGTTTATTGATTATTTGCTTATAGAGAGATAAATTGAATAGTATGATAGTACTATTTTTTAAGAAATTTTGATTTTTTCATTTTTTGAAAGTCAAGATGTTAGAGTTGATTTGCATTTCATAATAGCTTTTATTTCATTGTATAATATATAATTACAAGTTTTAAGTGGCTTATAGTGAATTGCTTTGATTAGTTTTTTGTGAGGATCAAGCACACACACACACACACACACACACACACACACACACACATATATATATATATATATCAATCATTTATTTGTAGTTTTATTTTATTTTTTATGTAATTTACCTATTTAAAAATATTTATTGTAATTATATTATTTTATGAAATACTAAAAATTAAATACACATGAGACTTGCGCCTCACCGAGTCATATAAAACGCCCCCGCCTTTTAAAACTAATTTCCTACATTAGTTGTGACTTTGCTTCATAGAAAGATAAGAATGTTATGAAATAATAAGTGTGGATGTCCACCACTCTAGAAATAAATTCCCACCTCCTCCATGATCTCAAAGGTTTAATGTAATGTCTCCCACTTCACCCATGATCTTCCCCACATTCTCATATGTTGAATGTCATATTTATATCTATCCTTTTATATGCCTCTATGCACCACTATAAATAGAGGCATAGGGATTCATATTGTACATACTTGAACAACACTTGAAACATATTGGGATGAATAAGAAATCTCTATATCTCTTGTCTCTCTATCTCTTTATTGTTCTTGCTTCATCTTTTGATATGTTGTACTAACTCTTTAGAATGATTTTACAACACGTTATCGACGAAACGCTCACTCTTTGTCAAGAACGATGGTAGGTGCTTTTTAACTTTCACAGCTTGTTCATACCCTTTGGCCGTGATCAGTTTGGCAGTAAACTTGAGCTTTTGGTATGGATCTTATTAAATAATAATAGTATTATTATAAAGGGAGTATGAGGTATGTGATCTCAATTTATTTTTACTTTAATTTTGCTGGTAGGTTATAATAGTTTAAACTTAATTCATATATTGAGTTCTATAAATTATGTATAAGCATAAAGTAATGGGATTTTCTAGTAGTCGTCTATGCAGTACTTTTCTAACAGTTTTTCCAACTAAAGATATGGTCTCACTTAGTTCTAAAAGTTGCAGAATGTTGTCAACAATATTCATTTCATTGATGTTGTATAATTATTGTTTCAAATTGACCATTAGTTTTTCATTTATTGTGTGTCTTACATTTTTGTTACTTGTGGCGTTTTGAAAACAAAGTTGCTATTAGTTTTGAGTTATTTCAAAAACTGCTCCTTTCATTTTAGTTATGGCACAAAAGTTTGAAATAATCACTTGAAGGTTGTAACTGAAGTCCTTTAATATTAATATTTATTTAAGCCTGTAACCACTAGTAGTAGTGATAATATTTTCAGAGGCTGGATCATGTTGAAGGCATGTTTGAGAAACACCGCGAGTTGATCTTGTGCCTTTTGGTGGGTTCAAAACCTAATGTACTAATAAGGGTAAGACATCGGATTTTGAGTCCTGATGCCCTTATATGATGATAATATAAGATATTGGGTTCAAGTCCCATCGGTTTGTGACCTAACACGCCTTTATATGAATAAGACGTTGGGTTTGAGTCCCGATGAACTATATTGATGATATAATGATGACTAAGGCAAAATAATGTGTATATTTGATGTAAATTCGTGAAGCCCGTCCCACTTGATATGCTCCATTCCGTGAGGGAAATGTGGTAGTAGTGCATAATAAGTCTAAATGAAAACAAGAGGTTAAATGAATGAACGTGGACGTGGCAAAGGACAAAATAATGTTAATAATCATTGTGATAACATAAGAGGAAGAACATTATGGGTTCTCAAAATGGTCCTTCTAAAGGTGAAGGTAATTTTTATCACCAATATGATATGAAAGATAATTCGGCACGCGGTTGACGTGTGACCTAATTTGATAAAATTTTATAAATCCTCCATCAAAAGAAAGTAATACAATTTCAAAGTGATGTTGAGGTGGGTCTATGAATATGATAAAGACAATGGGCTTATAATGCAAAATTTATGAAGCACGTATATATGATTGTAGTTCATTCCTTGAAGAGAATGTGGCTTGTGATAAGCATCGTGAATGCTCGCCCATTTTTGAAAGTGAAATATGTAAAATTATTCATTAGAACGTGTTCATGTATTATTGGATAAATACCACAACTCACCTCTACGGGAGGTTTGAGAGAAATTTTATTTTGGCATAAACGGTCATTTGATCAAGTACATTTAGTACTTCACAGTATTGTGGTATGTCTTATCATGAATTACCTAAAGGTGTATGTAAGAAATAATTCTTGCTTAAAATGGTTTTGGCCATGACCGTAATGACAATTACTTCCTAAAAGAAGATGTTCACCATATGCATGATATTATGAAATATGAGGTAGTACATAATTAATTGGGAGCTCGAAAAAAATTTGGTACTACCGGAGGAATGAAATTGTTCATAATATTGGTGTTGTAGTAAGTCTCAAAAGAAACTTTTTAAGTTTCAAAGGCATTAGCCAAATATGAATTATATTGAGATTATAAATTATGGGAGGGTTTAATGTCTTCATATTACTACAGCTATAGCGGGTAAACTAAATGTATGTGAAATGTTGCCTGTTTTTCCTCCGAATTTGTACCACATAAATACAAGCATGATGGAATCACATGCTACGGAAGTTGGTATGACCGGTTGACCATCCCGACTCAAATGTGATGTGAAAATAATTGAGAATTCATGTGGTTATATATTGAAGAAATAAAATATTCTTCAAGAATTCTTTTGTGCTGCTTGTTCTCATGATGACAAATTGATTAATTTACCAGCTAAGGTTGGGATTTTATCGCATGTTTTTGGAACGTATAAAAGGTATATATATATATATATATATATATATATATATATATATATATATATATATATATATATATATATATATGGCGATCCGCCATGTGGACCGATTTAATATCATATGGTGTTAATAGGTGCATCTATGTTGTGGTCACATGTGCATTTGGTATCAATTTGTGATTTGGTTATTGCAAGATTGTTTGCTCAAATTATTATATTAAGAGCACAGTTCCAAACTATGAAAATTATGTCGATATGCTGGTTTGTATCCAAGTTGGTTTAGCAGAAATTGTATGCCTCCAATTATAGCTAAACAATTGGTTATGAGAACAAATCTCCCAAAAAGAAATTTGGTTTGAGATAGGTTATTTAATATGTAGTAGCACTTGTAAGCATCAAGCCAACAAGTTATAATAAGTTCCCCTATTATTGGTTCTGAGGTCAGGAACCAAATAATTCCCATCTAAGAGTTTGAATGTGCGTAAATGTATGATTTAATTGCTCCACCACAATGCCCAAAGATGGGTCCCCAAATAAGGTTGGAAGGTAAATGTTAGATTTCCTAACATTAGGGGGAGGGATGATAGGCGGCTGGAAATAATGTATATTTAATGAATTATCACTGGTATGATCCTCGTTGAAAAGATAATTCAAGTTAACTGCCAGACGCATTTGCTGACCCAAAAGACAATATTATATTCCAGCTGCAAATGCTCCAATTAGAACTAAAGTCTTTGAAGGACAACGTCTATGACGATAGACCAATCGGTTCCACACATAAAACTCCTTGAAGAAGGAGAGAGCAAATGATCAAGATGGTCATAATAATGAGGCGGTACTTTAAAAGAGCACCACGACATAATACTTTATAAAACCTTGGGAAAGGTTCGAGTACTAAATTGATGAAAAATGAAGAGATCTCGATAAATTATGTCACATTGGAACCGATATCAAATAACCGTCGACGGTATCTTTGAAATAATGTAGCGCTCAACATTATAATGATGATGAGGATCTTGAATTCAAATCATCAAAGAATATGGACGGATATAATGATTAGTCAAATAAAATATGCGCTTCAAATATATTTTGTTTCACTTGGAAAAAGTGATGTTTTGGACCTATAGTCCAATGACCTCAAGGTTTAATGTCAATGGGGTACAAATGAATTCTTGTGCGAAAAGTAAAATGAGAAATAAAAACCGTAAAAATAAATTACGGCTTGTGCCTTGTGGCATAAAGATTTTCGCAAAAGTCCTAACATTATTGTATGGAGACGTATGTATTCTCCTGTGGTGGATGCAATGGGGTTTCTTATCAGTCTGGCAATATATGAAAATTTTGAATGCGTATAATTCATTGTTGTCAATATGGCTATATAGACAATGAAAGAAAATCCGTAGGGATTTAAATTGGTTTGAAGCATTTAAGGTTTAGGAAAATAAAGCTTCACAAATCTTTATATAGGTTAAAGCGATTCCATTGAGTACCCCAATGGTTGTGATGTCGCTAAATATAAATAAACATCATTTTCACCTAATGATAATGATGAGTATATTGTATTGCATACTGCAAAAGAAATTATTAATATAGATTTGTTTGTCCTAACAATTATTATCAAGGTTTTGTTGGTTATGTAAATGCGGGGCATTATTTGTATTATTACATGAAGTTTGGTCTTCAAGCAAGTCTTGATTTGCATGTGAGGATACTCACACTATGACGTTCGACATGGCGGTCAATTGTTGATACTTATACAAAGCAATTCGAATACATGTCCAATAGAGATCAATAATTCAACACATTTTGCAATAATATGATGTTTATTTGGAAATGAAGATTTCAACAATATTGCACGAAGCTTGCATAGCTCAATTGAAAGAAGGATATAACAAAGGAGACAAAATACAACACATTCCTCAAAGTTCTTTTCCAGACATGATCTTCAACAGAAAGGTGAAATAGATTTTCAACAAATACGCTCGATTGATAAGTTGACGGACATGTTCAGTAAAGCATTGCTAACCTCAACATTTGAGAAGTTGATATACAAGATTTGGATGTGTTGTCTCCAAGAATTAAGTGATACTTTTATCAGGGGGAGTATAATACGCGTTGTACTCTTTTTCCCTTAGCTGAGGTTTTGTCCCACCGGGTTTTCCTGGCAAGGTTATTAATGAGGCGGTAGCAATGCGTATTACGAGATATGTGTACTCTTTTTCCTTCATTAGAATTTTTTTCCCACCGGTTTTTCCTAGTAAGGTTTTAACGAGACACATCATCTATTAAGACATGGACATCCAAGGGGGAGTGTTATGAAATAATAAGTGTGGATGTCCACCACTCTAGAAATAAATTCCCATTTCCTTCATGATCTCAAAGGTTTAATGTAATGTCTCCCACTTCACCCATGATCTTCCCCACATTCTCATATGTTGAATGTCATATTTATATCTACCCTTTTATATGCCTTTATGCACCACTATAAATAGAGGCATAGGGATTCATATTGTACATACTTGAACAACACTTAAAACATATTGGGATGAATAAGAAAGCTCTCATCTCTTGTCTCTCTATCTCTTTATTGTTCTTGCTTCATCTTTTGATATATTGTACTAACTCTTTACAATGGGGAGATTGACGATGATGTCACACATCGTATTAGGGCAGGATGGATGAAATGGAGGCTCGCTTCCGGAGTGCTATGTGATAAGAAAGTGCCACCACAACTTAAGGGCAAGTTCTACAAAGTGGTGGTTAGACCGACCATGTTGTATGGGGCGGAGTGTTGGCCGATTAAATCTCTCACGTTCAAAAGATGAAAGTTGCCGAGATGAGAATGTTGAGATGGATGTGTGGGCACACCAAGAGTGACGGATTAGGAATGAGGCTATTCGGGACAAGGTGGGAGTGGCCTCGGTGGAAGACAAAATGCGGGAAACGGGCGAGATGGTTTGGACATGTGAAGAAGAGACACGGATGCCGATGCGGAGGTGTGAGAGGTTGGCCATGGATGGTTTCGAGAGGGTAGGGGTAGGCGAAGAAGTATTGGGGAGAGGTGATTAGACGGGATATAGAGCGATTCATGTACTTACCGAGGGACATGACCTTAGATAGGAGGGTATGGAGGACTCGGATTAGGGTAGAAGGCTAGTAGATAGTAACGTTTATCCTTTCATATTAGTAGTCACATTTGTGCTTTGGTTTATAACTACTATTTGTTACCAATAACTTTGATTATCTTATTTTATCTCGTGATAGCTACGCTCCCTTTACAACCGTAATCATGGCTTAGTCGCTTTAGTTATTTGCATTTCCATATCGCTTTGAATCTCTTGGCCTTATCTTGTTATGCTTTTATGCTTTCTATTGAACGAGGTCTTTGGAAACAGCTTGTCCGTACCTTGGTAGGAGTCGAGTCTCGTGCATTTCTCTACCTCCACAGAGCCCTCAACGTTGTGGGATTTATTTTGGGTTGTTGTTGTTGTTGTTGTTGTTGTTGTTGTTGTCGTCTTTAGAATGATTTTACAACAAAGAAGACAATTTATGGGATTTTTTTTTCCAGTGAATTTATGGGAAATTGACATGTTACAATTATATGCAACTAACCACCAACCAGGGAGTAAATATGGCAACATGGGACTGGTCCTAGGAAGGTTAATTAAAATCACCCAGCAACCTGTAACATCAAAGTGCAGGTCGATGCAAAATCCTGTTCTGACCTTTTAAACGTTTCCTCGTGAGATTTACCTAATGATACACTGCGTGGATGGTTAGTTTACACGGTCAGAAATTTTTAACCTGCTATTGCCTGTTTATATCTTATTTTTCTTTTCATCTGTTACTTTATTTCCTCTCTCTCGCTATGCAGATGTACTCCTTCATCCTCTTTCTTTCCTTATTTATCTCCCCTAGACTCCTCTTCTATGATGACTTTAGATCTTCTTCTATCAATCAATGTCAAAATATCAACTCTGAATTGCAGGACTGGTGTGCCTATTTTTCCGCGGCTAAGATACTTTTTTCTTTTTTGGTAGAAGATTACTACATTATTTAACTTATGGGAGAATCAATTACCAAAAGCGTCGAACTTGATTAGGCGACTAAGATGGTTAAACTTTCCCATAATAATAAACGAAAAAGAACAAACAGAAATCATTGTTAACAACCATGAGGATTGCTGCTTGATCTGGAACTTTAAAGCTCAAAACTTGAGTTTAAACTGTCTGTCACAATGATTATGAGAAAAATTGGGAAAAGATATGTTGAACAAAAAATTTGTGCAAAACTATGCCTGGATTATATTCCTACCAAAAAATTGAATTACTTCTATGGTGTATGCCGGTGATTTGTTTCAATGGCACGGATCCTTCCTATTTTTTGGTAAGCCATGTCATGCTCGTAAATAAACACGGTTGAATAAATTTAGAGTCCAACTTGCCTTATACTACTATTTTTATTTTATATTTAAATATTAAAAGTTGAAACTAATTAAGAATATTACCCATTGTAAGCCTTAAAATTCTCTGACAGTGTAAAAGAACCATTCGCTGGCAGTGGATATTAGTTAATTTCATGATCTATAATAACCCAAAATAAATAAAGATGATCCTAAACTCCAAACCTTAAACCCCAATTTGCACAAGTCTAATGGACTACAGATAAATATATCATAAACCAGCCCATATCAACTATCAACATATATGCTTCTACTTAATTACATCATTTATCAATAATCGATCACTTGGTACATATACACTACTCCTTGGCTAAATAAGCAACAAATTAGTTAATATTATATTAAAAAAATTAACACTATTTAAACATGATAATTATACTTATCATATGAGAGTCTCAATCAATTAGTGACATGATCCAATGAGTTTGAGAACAAGTAATAGTTGAACAAAGCACTTCCTTATTAGGACAAGGTTGTGCTTTGATAACCATTATTCGTTCTTAAACTCATTGGATCACGCACCAATTGATGATTCCTCACATAATAATGTCTCACAAATTAGTAATTCTTAACATAATAATATCTGATCAATTACTTGTGATTATCATATAAGCAATGGTCCTCAGAGCACCACCTTAGAACAAGAATGTGCTTTGAGAACCATTACTTGTTCTCAAACTCATTGGATCATGTGCTACGAGAACCATTACTTTTTCTCAAACTCTTTGTATCATGTGACCAATTGATGAGGGCTCTTGATCATATGGTATAATAAAGTATTATTTTCATGTTTAAATAATTTGTTAAGCCCTTATATAATTTATTTATTTCTTTGTTAGCCAAATAATATTGCCTTTAGGACCATTACTTGTTCTCAAACTCATTACAACATATGTTTAAAATAAATGGCATTACAAGAAAAAATATATTTGACAACAATTTTTTTTTTGTTGTCATAGATTGATTATTGTTGTAAAAAGTACTTTTAACAACAATTTTTGTTTTGTTGCATAGACTTTTCCCAACGGCTGTTATTGAAAAACAACGTGCAACAACTTTTTTTTTGTTTTTTTTTGTTGCCAAAAGTCTTTTTTTTGTAAAATAATCTATGGCAACAAAATTAAATTCTTTAGCAATAAAAAAGTTCATTTGCCAACAATAAAACTAAGTTGTTGCCAAATATTAAATTTTTTGTTGCCATTTCTATACTTTCTTGTAGTGTGGGGTTCTCGTATGATAGAAGACAGTATTATTTTCATTTTAAATAGTGTTAAGTCCCTTATTATAGTTTAATTAATTAATTTCTTTTTTAGCCAAATGGTAGTGCTTTGAGAACCATTACTTGTTCTCAAACTCATTAGATCATGTGTCCAATTGATAGGGACTCTCATATATGATATAATCAAATATTAGTTTCATGTTTACATAGTGTTAAGTCCCTTATTATAATTTAGTTAATTAATTTATTGCTTTTTTTAAGCCAAAATGGTATGCTTTGAGGACCATTACTTGTTCTCAAACACATTAGATCATGTGGCCAATTGATGGGGGCTCACATATGATATAATAACGGATGAGCTTCATGCTTAAATAGATAGTGTTAAGTCCCTTATTAATTCAATTAATTAATTAATTGTTTTTTAGCCAAATATTAGTCTAGCCTAGATATAACTAATGGTCGATTATTGGTAAATGATTTAGTTGAGTAGAAAACATATCTGTTGACAATTGGTACAGGCCAATTTATGATATGCTTGCTCATAGTTCAGCATCAACACGGAGGATAGTCTATAATCGTTGGTGAAGTGGTTGAGCTTTTACTGGAATGGAGAAATTAATTGGAGATAACAATGGCTGAATTGGATAACAATGGTTGAGGGCTAGGAATAATTTTGGCTAAACAAGTGGAGAAGCTTTTTCCGTCATTGGGGAGTGGTTTTACGATGAAAAGCTTGGATTTTTCGTCGGAAAAAGGATCTAAAAGGAGAGGAAAATGTGAGGTTTGGAGCTTTCGGAGGGAAGAAATTTCTAATTTGAGCTTTTTCAAGACTTAGGAGATGAGAATTATTTTGTATTTTTCAAGACTTTGATGCTAGAATTGACAACTTTTAAACTTCTTTTGTTGATGTTACAAAAAAATGGCTATTTCACAATATTTCAAGATTTAGTAGGTATTTCACCACTTGGAGACTCAAAGTGGACATTTAGCCTAGAGACCTGAAAAGGTTATGTATGAGATTACTAACAACTTTGCAACTTCAGTATTTTTAACCTACATAAGATAATATCTTTCATAAAATGTTCCCTCTGTTCACTTTTACTTGTCCACTATTTCAAAAATAAATTTTCATTTTCACTTATCATTTTTTGCATATCAAGATAAGACAACTTTTTTCTTCCTGTTTTACCCATAGTATTAAATACTCACTTCAAATCATTTTTTCAAATCCAATAAAAATATGCACCAATTAATATGGGTAAATTGGCAAATTGCGCTTCATTTATTATTTTGTTAAACAGCGTAAAAAGTCCAAAGTGGACAAGTAAAAGTGAATGGAGGGAGTAATACTCATTTAGTTTATCATGAACAGTTAATACACTTTAATTTGAGCTGTTATATGAAACCTTCTTCTTCTCTTCTCTCTCTTTCGCTCCTTGTTATCTTTGACATTTATAAAGTCTATGAGGATGTTGTTTCTGTAAAATGGTTGAATTACATTCTGTGTCAATTATGAGCTAAATAGAAAAGGAAAATAATTGCAGTTGGCAGATATATGTTGATTGTTGAAGACAATGGATGTGGCTGTTATTAGCTCAAGTTATATCTGTATTAATAAATTCAAACTACTTTGTGAAGAGATGAAAAAAAGAAGTGAGAGTCATATGACTCGAAGATAAGTTGTTCCCACAGTGCGCATTTATGAATATCCCCACTTCCTGCTTGTACGTACTTCCAGAATATGAAGATGACATATATAGCTGCATCTTTTTAATAAATATATGCACAAACAATTTCATACCTCTCTTGAAAGGACCAACTGAGAAAAAAAAAAAAGTATGTCTAGAATGCATATGATAAAAGTAGTAGGAGCACTAGTACTAGTTTTGGCCTATATTTGCAGTAATGACCAAGTTGAAGGAAGTGAAGGGCTCTCTTATGGTTTCTATGATAAAGTTTGTCCACAATTGGAAGGCATTGTTAGGAGCGGTGTTCAATCTATGTCTCTCACTGATCCCACTACTCCTGCTGCTCTTTTAAGGCTCATGTTTCATGACTGTCAAGTTCAGGTTTCATTACACTTTTATTTCTTCTAAAATTTAATTGGTTAATTAACCTAACACTATTACAGAAAAGCTTTTCAGTTTTTTGCAAAATTTGAATAATACATATGGGGTGGTTTTTCATTTCTTTTTTGAATAAACCAAATTAAAGACATCCTTAATGACATTTGTTTATTTTTAAACGTTGGTTTTTTTTCGATATTTTGAGAAACTGAAAAGGAATTTTGGAAAAATTATTTTAGTTACTTTGAAAAAGAATGGCTAGCTAGTTTCATTTGTAATGGCTAGTTAGTTTCATTTGTGCTTGCCACCTTCATTTTTGGAATTTACAAAATCACGAGACAGTTTTCGTCTGCCTTATCAATCGAGACTACTTAATGTGAGTTTTTGTTGTTCTTAATGATCAACTATTTAAAGCACGTTAAAGTGGTAAATTAAAGACTAGGTCTTTCTATGGATCCTAAGTTGGACATAGAATTTCGATTTCGTAAGTTCAATTTAAGCATGATGAAGATGAAAGTCCCACATTAGAGATGAATAAGATTCTTGGACTTCTTATATGGCTTGACAATTTTCCTCCCTTTGAGCTGACTTTTAGGATTGAATTAGGCCCAAAATTCATTTAACAAAGCATATTTAGTTTATTATGTACATAATTTTTAAATGTTTTTCCAGTTATATGTATGACCCAAGTCAAACAAATTCAGTGCCACTACATATTAAATTATCCTAGATACGCATCATGCTGGGAGATTAAGTCACGGTAAATAACCCGTTACAACAGATAAATTGTACTAATTGTATAAGAAACAACACTATCAGGATATATATAACTTAAACCTTATTTCAATAATCAATATCACCGATTTCAGCAAAAACTTTTGGGAATATTGGCAGGGGTGTGATGCTTCCATTCTGGTGGATTCAGAGAGTAATAATTACAAATCAGAGATTAGATCAAGCAGAAACATGGGAATAAGAAAGAGAGAAGCAGTGAATTTGCTTAAGTCTGTGGTGGAAGTACAATGTCCACAGCGAGTATCATGTGCTGACATTCTAATTTTGGCAGCACGTGAAGCTGTTTTCAGTTCTGGTGGTCCGAGAATAGATGTTCCTTTGGGTCGCAGAGATTCTTCAAATCCAACAAATTCAGCCTTAGCAGATTCCTCACTTCCTCCTTCAAATGTGGGAGTCGATGACATGCTTCGTCTTTTCGAACAAAAAGGACTTTCCCTTGAAGAATCTGTTGCCATCATTGGTACGTATGTTGTAAGATTTTCATCTTAATTACTACTACCTTCTAATTTGGATGTAACGAACTTAATGAAGAACTCAACTATGCAATCCTAAGGAATTGAACAGATTTGAGAGAAAGAAAGAGATGGTATTATTGAGATTGACAACAAAAAAGAATGAGTGAATCGAGTATTTGACTCTTCTAACAACCAGCTAATCATTGTGGCTAACCCCTTAAACCAACTAACCGAATATTAACCACCCATAGGAAAAGAACAATATAACCCCCAACTATACATTTTATACAATTGAGTTGACATACTCCTCCGTCTCATTTTAAATGTCTTACTTTCTTATTTGGGATGCCCCAAAAAGAGTGTCTCTTTCTATATTTATTAAGTTTTCTAATTTCAAAATTTTACCTGACAAGTTTAAGATCACAAGATTTAATTAAAGGCCCACACGCATCTTTAATTTAAGACCAAAGATTAAAAAATCTTTCCTTTATTTATTAAAGCTTATGTCGATAAAATTAAAACACATAAATTGGGACGGAAGGAGTATAAAATTGGTATAAGATTTACCATAGTGGCGTATAGAAACTTGTACGTACTTCTCGTTTTCCCAATTTCTGAAATTTTAAACATATATTTCTCAATTCTTGGTGTCGAACTATTTTGGTTAGTCGCCCTTCTCTAGGATTTGAAATTTTAGTTTCTAACAAATCAAATTTAACTAATTAAATAATGTTATACGATTAAACTGTATATTCTAAGAGTACCTATGGGAATCTTACACGCAATAGACGATTCAATTCTCACAGTTCCCTTTCTCCGTGGAGTAGAAAAAAATTTGAATTAGAAGTTACTATTTCTCATATAATTTAGAAATTAGAAGTGGGACAACATTGCAACTATGTATTGTTCAAATTATTTCTGTATCATCACGTTTTATTTTCAAAACATAGATTAGCTTATAAACAAGTAACTGGTTCAGTTGATTCTAAAAAAATATATACTAAAATAGGCGTATGAATTATGTTCCGATACAAGCATCAAAATAAATAAGTAAAAATGTCAAATCTCTTTAAAGTTTAAGTTTTTAGATGACCATTCACACAAGTTTAATATGGTACTCACTCTGTCCCAATTTATGTGATACACTTTCTTTTTTAGTCTGTCTAAAAAATAATGATACTTTTGTATATTTAGAAATAATTTAACTTAAAAGTTTCCCTTTTACCCTTAGTGAAATGATTTTACGGTACACAAATATGTATGACTTGTTTTAGATCACAAGTTTCAAAAGTCTTCCTTTCTTTCTTAAAATACGTGTCTAGTCAAACTATATGTATAAATTGGGACGGAGGGAGTACTAAACCTATCAACCTTACAAATTTCATGTACTTGAGAACTAATTAATCTTAATGCAGGGGCTCACACACTAGGAGTAACACACTGCTTCAACATTGAAAGCAGGCTATATGATGACCCAAAAAGTGAACACGGAAGAGCGTTTGAGATGTACCTAAAGTTGCGCTGTCCACAAGGTTCTTTAACCTCAAACATTAGCGTTGTGCTTAATGAACCTACAACACTTACATTTGACAACCACTACTTCATCAATACCATTAATGGCCGGGGAGTTTTGACGATTGATGCTGAAATCCCTTTCGATCCTCGTACTGTTCCCTTTGTACAACGCTTTGCAGCTGATCAAGACGCGTTCTTTCAGGCTTTCTCGTCTGCTTTTGTCAAGCTTTCTACTTCTGGGGTTCTCACTGGTTCTCAAGGCATTATCAGAAGAAGCTGTAATGCATTGAATTGAGAAACTATTGATTTGGTCTACATGGTGCGGCATTACGCTGTTTCTATGTTGCGTGATCCTCCAAATATGTATTACTTTTCGAGGATTCGAGCAACATAACACTATTTTGGCCAGTGAAATAAATTTTTTAGGATTATGTATTTCTTAAAGAGAATAAGTTAGTAGCTGAAGCCCGCATCTATACTAGTTGCATAGAATAATTTATAGATGGCTTGTAGTTTGATGGAAAGAATAAAGTATTTGTATTGTCTCTTAGAAAAGTTATTTAAGGCCATTTTGATTTATCAAGCATCCTCACTTTGGGGAAACATGTTTGTTAAGATGAATTTTGTGCTTGAACAGGAAAGCTTAAAAGGATGAGAAAACATTATTGGCTAGAACAACTTCGTTCTGTCTGGCAAATAATGGAGATGAAAGAACAACCATCGTGCCCTTTTTCTCATTGTCGTATGCTTTAAGAACCCTGTTGGACATACGTTGAAATTAACACAGAAATTGATGTAACGTGACTCCATGTATGAAAAGGATAGTCATAGTAGCTGCAAAACTAAAATAAAATTAAGGAAATAAAAATACTGACTAAAAGACTCAATAATGGCTATATAGAAAAAATTTATCAAACTGGAGAGAGAAAGTAAGAGGCTTTACTTAATAACTCAAAACTCTGGAATCTCACTATAATGAAAATATGTCACATAGCACCTCTATTTATAGTACTAGAAAACCAAAATAGATTAGGACCGGAAAAACCTATTCCAATATGGATTTGATAAATAAATCCTAACCAGAGATGAATTAAATAAACTAAATCCTAAAAAATTAGGTTTCCTACTCTTGGTTTATTTCCTACATAGGCTCCCTTAAACCAAGATCTTCAAACTTGACCATTCCCATCTTCTTCAACTTTATGAACAACTTTGGTTTTAGTGGCTTTGTGAAAACATCAATGAACTTGTTCTTCGTCTTGCAATAATCAATAACTATCTCTTTATCTTGAACCAACTCACGAATGAAGTGATATTTAATGTCAATGTGTTTGTTGCGGTCATGAAAAACTGGATTCTTTATTAACTCGGTCGCAGACTTGATATCACTAAATATTTTTGTAGGACTATCTTGCTTGTGTTGAAGAAATCCAAGCGTCCTTCTTAACCATAATGCTTGTGTTAGCACTACTTGTTGCGGCCTTGTACTTTGCTTCAGCAGTTGACAAAGCAACAACTTGTTGCTTTTTTGAAGACCAAGAAAATATATCAAACCCCAAATAAAATGCATGTCCAGAAGTACTTTTTCTTTGCATTATATCACCAGCCCAATCACTGTCTATAAATCCAACAAGACTACTATCATTAGTCTTTGAATAAAAAATGTCATCAGAGTGCGTACCTTAAACATATCTCAAAATTCTCTTAACTGCTTGCAAGTGTGATTGACGAGGCAACTCTATAAATTTGCTAATTAATCCAACTCCATAAGTAATGTCAGGTCTTGTAGAAGTCAAGTACTTTAGACTCCCTACCAATTTTTTAAAATATGTAGCATTAACAAAATAACCAGTTCCATTTTTAGTCTACTTCAATTTTTCTTCAACAGGGGTCAAAATTGGCTTGGCTTTGTCCATATTAAATCTCTTCAAAATATCACTAGCATATTTTTTCCCAGAGATAAAAATTTCATCTTCAAATTGAGAAACTTCAATGCCGAGAAAATAAGACATTAATCCCAAATTAGTCATCTCAAACTGGCTAATCATGGCCTCTCTAAATTCAGAAATTAGTTTGGGATTATTGCCAGTAAATATTAAGTCATCCACATATAAACACACAATGAGAGTGTCTCCACCAGAATTGAATTTGACATATAGTGTATGCTCACAGGGACATCTATGAAAACCATGTCCAATAAAATAAGAATCAATACGAGTATATAAAGCTCTAGGAGCTTGTTTCAGCCCATATAACGCCTTCTTCAACTTGTAAACTTTATTTTCTTGACCTTTTTTGACATACCCTGCAGGTTGCTCAACATACACTTCTTTCTCAAGAACACCATTCAAGAAAGCTGATTTCATATTCATTTTATAAAATTTTCAACAATTATTGGCAGCAAGAGAAATAATCATACGAATTGTATCAAGTCTTGCAATAGGTGCAAATACCTCAAAATAATCAATACCTCTTTTCTGCTTGTATCCTTTAAAAACTAATCTTGCCTTAAAGCAATCAACTTTTCCAGTTGGTTTGTATTTGGTCTTGTATACCCGCTTGACTCCAATTGGCCTTTTCGAAGGTGGTAAAGTAGTCAATTCCCATGTGTTATTTTTCTCAATAGCGTGAATTTCTTCATTCATTGCATGTATGCAACAATCATCTTTCGCAGCTTCCTTAAAAGTAACTGGATCACAGTTTGCAAATTGAGCAAAATTCTCAATATCTTCATCAGATAAATCATTATCATTACCAACAACATAATCTCGCAAACGGGCTGGTAAATGGTGATGTCTTTGAGGGCGATTGGATGTCTCTATTTGAACAGGTTGTACTATTTGTTCCTCTTGATGTCTGCTAGAACTTCCTTCCTCTATGACTGGAATTATTAGTTGAGACGTGGAAGGTTTAGGATCCTTCTTTGACCAATCGCAGGCACTCTGCTCATCAAAGGTAACATCTCTGCTAATAATTATTTTTTCTATATCTGGATTAAATAATTTGTAACTCTTTTCTCATGACTGTAGCCAATAAAAATACACTTTTCTGCCTTATCATCCAATTTCTTTCTAAAAAAAAAAAAAACAGGAACATGAGCATAAGCAAGCCAACCAAATACTTTTAGATAAGAAATACTTGGTCTCTTACCTGTCCAAACTTCTTGTGGAGTTTTTCCACAATTAGATCGAGTAAGACACCTACGTAGATCATAAATTGCACAGGAAATAGCTTATGCCCAAAAAATCTTTTGGAATATTTTTGGAACGCATCATAGATCTCACCATATCCATCACTGTTCTATTTTTCCTTTCAGCTACACCATTTTGTTGAGGAGTATATCTAGCTATCAATTGATGCGTAATACCATACTTCTTTAAATTATCACACACAAGAAACTCAGTTCCCCTATCACTTCTCAATGTCTTAATAAAATATCCACTTTGCTTCTCTACATAAGCCTTGAAGCTCTTAAAAATTTCACATGCATCAAATTTATTTTTCAAAAAATATACCCAAGTCTTTCGGCTAAAATGATCAATGAAAGTAATAAAATACTTACTACCTCCATTAGATGGAACTTCAACTGAGCACAAGTCTGAGTGGATTAACTCCAATGGTGCATTAGCCCTCCAAGCTTTGCCTTTTTGAAAAGGTTCTCTGTACTTCTTTCGCAAAATACATGACTCACACTTTCTGTTAGGAAAATCAATAGAAGGCAAACCATCAACCAAATTCTTTCTTGCAAGAAAATTCAAACTCCCAAAATTCAGATGCCCAAAGCGTAGATACCACAACCAAGTATCATCACAATTCACAGAACTAAAGTAAGGGAATAAAGAGGCCATAAACGACTATTATTCATCTTTATTCTTGCATTTAGGTCTATTTTATCATCACTGATAGTTCCCATTCCTTACTTAAATCGCAAAACCTTTTTTAACGCTAGTTGCCGCAAACTTAATAAATTGTGATGAAGACTCGAAACAGAATATACATCAGATATAAAATGGGTAGATCCATTTTTTGAATTAATTAGAATTTTCCTCTTCCAACAGCAGGCACCTTTGCATTATTGCCAAGTCTTACTATAGCTTTAAATGATTCATCCAGATCAACAAATAATTTCTTATTATTTCCAGACATGATTGCTACAATCAGAATCAATAAACCATTCATTCCCTTTATTTTCTTCGATCGCTGAGCTAGAAAACAATAATGTCTCTTGTTTATCTCCATAATTTTCAGCCATCTTTACATGTTCTTTACTATTTTTAGATTCATTGTACCAATAATCACGCTGATAATGTCCATATTTTCTGCAATTATAAGTGTGTTTGGTATGGTTTTCCAATTTTTCCATGTTTGGTTGGTCAAAATGTTTTGAAAAATATTTTCTCTAAGGAAACAAGTTCCTTGAAAATGAAGAAAATGACTTCCTTAATGGAAGTATGGAAAACAAGTTCCACAAGTGACATTTCAAGTTCATTGTCTCCTCCCCACTCATCCAACACCTCCAACCCTTATCCCTCGACCTTCCCACGCCTCGCCACCCCCGAACCCCCACTCCCACTACACCACCCAAAATACCCCCACCCCACCACCTAACCACCCCTACACCCCCACTACCTCCCTCTCCACCCCTATAATTAACCACCTACCCACCCCTACTCCTATCACCACCTAGCCCCAACCCCTACCTCTCACCTACCTAATACCAGCCCCTATCTCTCAACTTTGCAAAACTAGGCACTTTGTGATAGTAGTAACTTTCAAAAATAGCAACTTCACAAAAGTAATCGCTTTACAAAAGTAACCACTTTTTAAAAATATTACTTGTGAAAAGTAGCTATTTTTCAAAGATAGTCATTTTGCAAAAGTAGTCACTTTAGAAAATAGTCACTTTTAGAAAATAGTCATTTCGTGAAGTAGATACTTGTTAAAAATAGTCACTTTTTGAAAGTAACCAATTTTCATAAATAGTCATTTTTTGGCCAATTTTCATAAATAGTCATTTTTTGAAAGTAGTTACTTTTAAAAACTAACTACTTTGCAAAAGTAACCATTTTTTAAAATAGCCTCTTTGCGAAAGTATTAAAATAACCATTTTTGCAATGTGCCCTTTCTAAGATAGCGGCCACTTTTGTAAAGTAGCCATTTTTAAAGAGTGACACAAAAATGGCTAATTTCATAAAGTGGCCATTTTTTAAAAATGACAAAAAGTTGCAATGTTATACATTTGCATTTTCTGTCATTTTGCAAGAAATACATTTTTGCAAAAATATCTATCTTTATGTCACTTCAAAAGATGACCAATTTACAAAAATAGCCATTTTTTGTGTCATTTTTAAAAAAATGGCTAGTTTACAAACATAGTCACTTTTTTGGGTTGTCTTTCAAAGTGCAACAAACATAGTCACTTTTTTCGGTTGCCTTTCAAAGTGCAAAGTAGTCATTTTTTTTTGTTGTCTTAGAAAAAGGCCACTTGCAAAGGTATGCACATATTTGGTTATCTTATAAAAATAGCCACTTTGTGAAAGTATCATCTATATCGAAATGCGGGGTGGGGTAGTAGGGAAGGCTGGAATATGGGGGGGGGGGGAAGGAGGTGAGAGGTAGTGAGCTGGGGGGTTGGAGGTGCGTGTGGTTAGGGGGTTTGGATTGGTTTTTTCGTCAAACCAAACACCAGAAATTATTTTCCATATCCAACCAAACACAAGAAAATAAGTAGGAAAATCACTTGTTTTCCAAGAAATCATTTTCTAGGAAAACATTTCCCATCATACCAAACACATCCTATAACACTGAACATTTGATTTATCATGTCTTTGAAAATTTTGATTACTCTGTTGTTCCCTCCTGAAATTATTATCATTTCTCTATTGATAGGAAAAATTACCTCTACCACGGGCTCGATAATCGCCTCTACCACCACCTCCTCTACCTCTAAAATTGTGACCTCTTGGATTTGTTTCAGCCAGATGTGATGTTTCTTCTTTTCTTTAGGTTGATCCACCTTTTCTTGCAACGCCTCATCAATTGTTTCAGTTGTTTGTTGTTCAGGGACATCTCATACGTCACTAATTCACCTTCTAAATCACCAAGTGTCAAAGTCCTAAGATCTTTGGTGGCCTTAAGAACCGTCTTCTTAGTGTGAAAATTTTATACTCAAGGACCGCAATATTTTTTCAGCAACTTTAACTTGGTCTAATGCTTCTCCATTTGTTGTCATATCGTTGACAATATCAATAACTCTTGTAAAGAATTCTTTGACAGACACTGTTGGTTTCGTTTGGGCCAACTCGTACTGTCTTCTAAGCTTTTGCAATTTGACTTTCCTTAAGTCTTCGGAACCTCGATGTGAATTCACCAAATTTTTTCAAGCCTCCTTTGCTAACTTTGCATGTCAAAATTTATTGTATACATGCAATTCGACCTCGCTGTCAAGGTAGAAACGTGACTTATAATCCAATTGTTTATTTCTCTCCAATTCTTTAACTACTTCACCGGTCAATGTTGTGCCGTTTGGGGTTTCCACGAACCCTGTATCAATAATGAACCATAGTCCAACAACATTGAAGAAATTCTTCATTTGTTGATACCAATTCTCAAAATTATTTTACCATCAAACACAAAAATGGGACAATTTGATAAATATAGAATATCCATATTCTTTTATAAGTGTCAGATCTCACACAAGGCTTTGGTCGGATCTCACACAGGCTCTGGTACCAATTTGAATGAAATAAAAATACTCAAAGGAATAATATAAGGACAAGTAAAAGACTTAACAATGGCTATATAGAAAAAATTTATTAAACTAGAGAGAGAAGGTAGAAGACTTTACTTGAAAACTCAAAACTCTTGAATCTCACTACAATGAAAATATGTTACGGGGCACCTCTATTTATAATACTAGAAATCAAAATAGACTAGGACTGGAAAAATCTATTCCAATATGGACTTGATAATTAAATCCTAACTAGACATATCTATAAGCTGAATTGAAACAAGAAACTAGAAATAGTATAATATCAAGTGTTTATTGTATGTATTTCTTAGATTGATGTTACAACGAAATGAGAACTCCTATTTATACTTGGACTCAGGGGTACACATTCCACGAATTATGCCTTATGCCCCCATTAAATTTACAAATTAATGTTATAGTAATGATAGAAAGTAAAGATGACAATAATGACTATTAATATCTCATGGGAAGCGCAAAGTCTTCATGTATCAGTTGATCGTTGGCCTCTTCAACCAGTGCCTTCTAATATCATGAATTCCCTGGGGGACATGAATCCTGATGAGCTTTCGGTGCCTTCGAATACCTCCGGGGGCACTCGGTGCTAACTTAGATCCGATTCATCCCTACTGACACATATCACCATGACATACATCCCGTTGTATTCTACAAATTTTCCCCAATACATATAGTCCCCCCATTTTTTTGGGACTCGAACAGATGTGATAGGGAAGGGGAACGGTTCACACCCGTTTTGTTTTGGCAGGAAATGAAACATCCCATCCCTTTATTTGGTGTGACAGTTATCAGAGTTGCTACTGCATGCTTTCACTGATGGTGCCGCCGATTGTCATTTAATAATGATACACGACTCCTCATTTTATGAACATAAATGTTTTTCTTCCATATATAAGAATAAGATTCCCTCAATAACTTATATTCTTCTCCAAGTTATTTTTTACCTTTTACGCACTCAATTCTTTTGGGGAAAAGATTAAGCACCCTATTCCTTTCATAAAAAAAATCCTATTATAACAATGGCTTCCCCTAATCCATCATTTATGTCTTCTTCCCCCTCTCGCCCCTCTGAGGGACAAGGAGAGGAGCATTCTGATACAACCTCGCACAGGCAAGGGAAAGCCCCCGTGCATTCAATCACCTAAGAAATCGAATTAGGTTCCCATGCTGCCGACATCCTTCCTCTCGACTACGCATACCAAGTGTATTTTCGAATGGATAATCTTCATGAATCGTGGGCGAAATCAGTTCTCTGATCACCAGCGAAAATCTTTCGCAAGTCTACATGGATTGCAATTGGGGCGCCGAAGTGGTGGCTTTACCGGTGGGCAAAGAGGGGCGGATGACAACACATTGAGGGCTTCACCATGACCCATACTTATCTTTTTACTATAGGATTCACGCTTCATGTCCCATAACTTTTGTCGTTAGTACTAGGTTTGCCTCGGTCAACCTGCTTTTCAATTATGAAGAATGATTTACTGCGTTTAGCATTTGGCCGACCGCGCCGGAATGGCCTTCACTATTGACCACCTGATGAAACTCTACTCTCCTCGATTGTTCCGGGAAGGATTGATCCATCTATACCCTTGAGGTTCTCGTGGACTGATTACCAGTGCCGAGGATGACTTCGATAGCGGTTGGTGCATGGTGTGACCGGTTCGTCATGATCCGCACCGATTTCCTTCACCATGCCTCCCCGAAGCCTTTTTTGGAAGCTTGGAATAACACACATAAGCCCCGACACTCCATTGTTATTGTTTTAGACCCCTCCACCCCATCCTTTTCCTATATATACATACATCTGATTCTTCATTTTTTATAATTTTGCCAATCCTCACAACCGCTCCCGTGGAGCTCGATTTTGTGTTCGAAATGTTTGATTAGGTAATGGACCTGCTGAGAGCTTCTCCTGATGTCATTAGACGTCGAAGAGTCTGAACTCCGACTGGTGGAAAGGAAAAAGCCATGGTAAGGTATCTAATCCTGCCCTCGTATGTTTTTCATCTAGATTCTCCGTACTCACAGTTCCCTTTTTTTCTCCTGTTACTTATTAGGCATTCCTACAAGAAGGTCGGTACGCTTGGAGGATTCCTTCGCGTGAACATCATTCATGCTGCATCCTGGGCCTCGAGCAGCCGAAAACGTAGGGCCTGTAGTCCTATACAACTTGCCAAGATTCCCACCGAAGGAATTGGGTCCCGGGTGAGAACCCCCTAACTGCTCATTGAGGCCTGGAGGGAAATAGCAGCAGCTAACCGCAGCGTGGTGAACTTTGAAGATGATGAAGCAGGGAAAGAGGATCCATCGAGCCATGGAGATGAGGCTCTTGAGATGCCCACACTTCGGAGGGACAGGGGTTATTTTCTGAGGCTCCGATGGCTCAACCTCGCTTCACCAATCGTGGCGAAAGCTCCGACCCTAAGCAAGAACACGATCCTGATATGAAATTTTTGTTGTCATAACTTGTCGATCACCTCCTCCACAATCACACAACTATAATTACCACAATAGACATGGCAGGGAGAGCTGTCACCACACCGACAGATGATCTGCTGAACTAAAAAAAAATGTCAGCTTTTTGTCGAAGTGGAAATGTTTCGGTCGAGGCATCGAGAATCTGAGTCCTTGAAACATTCTTTGAGGTTGAACTATGATGAAGTCAAAGAGAATTTGGAGAAGTGAGAGGAATCTCTCCGGTCCCTCACCTTTAATCACTAGAACCTTCAGTCCTGGGTCCACCCAATGGAGGCTGAGCTGGAGACCATTCGAGGACAGCTGGCTCGTTCGGCAGCTTCTAGAGTTTGGCTCCAAAATCGATGCAAAAAACTTTCGCGCCGTTGCATTATTGATAAAAAAAAAGAAAGCCTAATCCATGACCTCGCCATTCTAGAGTCTCGTCGGGATACCTTCAAGGATGCGCTAAGAAACAAGCTGGATCTCTCCACAGCCCTACTGGAAGCTGATGTTGATCAAGGTGCTGCAGAATCTATGATGGCTAACATTCAATCCACTGAGGGAAGCAGTTCCAGGAGCGAGGGCGTAGAGCCTCCTGCGGTCGGGGATACTCCTTCAACCTCGTAGTTTTAGGCACCGGTATCTTTTCGAACAATTAATTTTAGCATATGGATATATATTTTTCCCCTCAACTTGGGTGGATCATGGAATCGAGCGTATCGGTTCCTTTCGTGAGCTAGCAAGTTTTTGCTCCGGGCCACTAATGAGCCCATAGTTTTTATAATATGAATCATTTTGTTGTTTCTATTGCCTTGTCTTTTGCATGGAATTTCTTTACATGCTTTTCTTTTACAATAAGGATACTTCGTACCCTTCCTTAGAGGAAAAGGAAAACGGCTAATACTTCAAGGCTTTATAAATTCAAACCTGAGGGTTCTAACTTTGACCCACAAAGCCTTTCCTTAAGGATTTTCATGATTCCCTACTTATAATAATCGACTTTCTTGAGTCGAAAGGCGAGTTTCATAACTTCACTGGCTTTAACCAACATGTAAATTAAGTACTGTCCAGTTACTCTTTGCGTTTGGACTCTTTTAATGAAAACCTTCGTGGTTTCTTGTTCGTAAAACCCGACATATATTTCTTTGTACCGGTCAACTTTTGTTCCGAATGCTCAAGCAATCAAGTTCAACGTTTTTCTTTATTAAGGTTTTATTTTAGCTTCTAATAAGAGAGGGCCCGTGCTTTAGGAGAGGGTGTCTCTTGTTCATTATGGCACAAGTTTTCGGTATGTTGTAAGTAACATCCATTTGATATAACTATCTTTTCTTTCAATGGAAAGATTTTATCATGAATAGGAAAATTTTATTGATTCCTTTGATTTACAAATGTGAAACAAATGTAAGACTGACCCATCTGCCATTTTGTGTGTCAGTCCGGCTACATGTGTAAAATATTCAACCATCTGGGTAGTCCCTGGTGTTAATATGATTTTGCCTTGAAGCTCTGTCAAACCATTGTTACGGTAATCGTTGATTCATCAAAGTACCGTTGATCTGAAGCACTCAGTTTCCTTTATTAGAGGATGAATACTAAGCTTTCTTATGGACCCATCCATTTTCATGAAAGGATGAATACTAGGCCTTGTCATAGACCTATCCAATTTCGTGGAAGGATGAATACTAGGACTTCTCACACTACCACAAAAAGGGCATTTAGCGGCAATTATTTTGGTCTTTAGCGGCAATACAAATTGCCACTAACACTTTTACCGGCAATTACCAATTGGCAGGCGTATCCAGCGTCGGCAAAGGCTTTACTGGCCATTTTGCTGAATGCTGGTAAAGACACTGATTATTGCCGCTAAAGATCCATGAGTTTTAGCGGTCATATTTACGGCAATTAAAATGGCCGCTAAAACCCCCTGAAAAATCCAAAATTAGATATTTTATGGCTTTTGTTATTGCCGGTAAAAACGATTTGAATTGCTGGTAAAAAGAACCCATTTAGCAACAAACGTAATGGCCCCTAAAGCTATCTATGAATTGGCCTGTATCCATATCTTTAACAGCTATAGTTATGGCAGGTAAAGATCCATCTTACAGCCCATGAAGAGGACTTCTAACAACTTATCTTAATGCAGGTAAAACTTAAGAATTTTTTTTTTTTGCGAACTTCTAATACACATACTACATTTTCAAATTTAAAAATAATGTTGTAATAAGATTCATTCGAAAAAGCTTAATACACTTTCATTAAATACACAACAAACAAGAACTAGATAATCCATAATTTCAAACTGTCAACAACTTAAGAAACAAGGTAGACTATTTGAATCTAATAACTAGTGTCATTTGACATCTAACAATTTATACTTTCAAATAACCATAATACTAAGCAACAAATGGGGCATTAAAGATTCTCCAACTCTTGATCATGATGAAGCCTTCCACAGGCCAAATATTTTAACAACAACTTAGTCACTTCCTCTTTCTGGTAAAGTTTCTCCAATTCTTTATCATGATGAAGTCTTCCGCATTCCAAATATCTTAACAACAACTTAATCTTTGGCTAAGGGTTCGAACAACAGTTGTTTTCCTTCCCAGACCACATAGTACCTCGCCACTAGTCTCTTGAGCTATATGCATATCACGATCGTTTACAAGCAAATAGATCAAACCACCAAATCGGTATTTCTTTTGTTGTGAGGGTAAAATATGAAGAAATGAGATAATTGCACAAGTACTTTAAAGCCAATAATCAAACATAAAATAGACTTAAGCAATCTTAGAAAAGCTTGAATTTTAACAACAAAGCATCTTAAACGAGTTTGGTGAATCACATTATAAGATTCCTCATTCACTTAATAAGTTTCAAATGGAAACTTCTAAGCCAACAAGATGAGAAAATAAAGTAAAGAAAATGAAAACAAATTCCAATTAGGAGCAACAAGGTCAATCTTTGAGGACCTCAACAATGCATCAATATTTGAGAAAACATATTTGTTTAGAGAAAAAAACTACTGTTGCACACATCAAAGGACCATAACCAGCAATAGAGCAGCAATGCAACTTTTAAATTAATTCTCCACAACACTACTAAACTTTGTTGGGTGCTAAACTAACAAGATCACATGCTCGGGACATTTATTGCAAATATGTAAAATTGCAAAAATTCGAATTGAATAAGGACCAGGTGACAATAGAATTAAATTTGTATTTTTTAGTCGCTCCATCAAAAAGATAAATGGTATTACTGAAATTTTAAAAATAAAGATGATCAGTTAAATTTCAAACCTTCATCACAGGCAACGAGACCCAATTGACGGCAATCTAGCTTAGCCAGAGGGAAGTACGCAAGATTTCTTCTGCCTAATTTGCATAGAGCATAAACTTGACTTAGAGATAAAGAAGTGAGTCCCTTAAATATTTACTTCCTTCTACTAACTTGAGATTATAAGGTTAGAAAAGACTCATGCAGCATAGTTTATTTAAGAATGGGTAGAAATTACTCAGCAGGAACCTATTTCACTTCCTATACTGTTATGCTTTGCTTATTTTATTTTTCATTTTCCTGTTCTTTTGTTAGAGCCTAGAGGACCTTAAGAAAAGTCACTACCATTGTCATCGTCCTTTAAGCTATCGATTAAAGCTCAGACACTGTCCACCCTTCGCTCAAATCTTAAGATAAGTTCATATAAAAATCAAGCTCTTATAAAAAAATTAAGTTTCCATACCCCTTATCCCATTGTTTTCCTCTTGACTAACTAGGTGAGTTTTCATTTTGGTGTCTCTACAACAACAATCCTAACCAGTGTAATCCCACAATTGGGGTCTGGGGAGGGTAGTGTGTACGCATACCTTAATATATTTTTGGTGTCTCTAAATTAAATATATTCCCAACACATGACTCAGTGAGATCCGGCATCTTTGTTTTCTAGTAAAGTGGTAACTAAAAGACTAAAAAGAACTACAAGTACAAAATGAAGACATCAAACACAGACCAAATATATTTCTACATTTTAAGATATATTTTAAGAGTTCAAATCTTAAAACATGAGGAAACCAACGAAATTAAGTGTTTGTAAAAAAAATTCTCTTGCTCTCCTTTTTTAACTTATGATAACATATTAGTTATCTTTTTAATAATTATATGCGATTACTAATTAATGTTCATTCATAACTATTTATTTATAATTAGTTTATACTCAACTTTGATTGTATAATATTTTTTGCACCATTGCAATAAGCGATAGCGACTACACGTATGTAAACAAGAGTTTAACTTATTGCGGTGATGAAAAATATTATAGTCGTTGATTATAAAATAAATTTCTATGATAAATATTAATTTGTAATCGATATAAATATTAAAGGGTAACTAATTTGTTGTCAAGATATGTGAGTTAAAAAACTTTAATAACGAAATGGATTATACTTTTGCTAGATGAACTCAAGATATGAAATTCTAATGGGGTTAATTATTTACTCAATGAAACCAAAAAGTAAGAAGAGTGTCGGCCAAAATCCAAAAAAGAACCGTCCATATTAACAATGAGTAAGTCGGAGAGTAAGAGACCAATAATGCAACAAATTGTCGGTGGATAGAGCACAAGTAGATGCACCTCTAAAGATGATTCATTACACACTGAAAAAAATTGCATGCCAAAAAGGCATTAATCTTCTTATTTATTTACTAGCACAAGCACAACTGACAACCACAATTCATATGTAAGGACAATTAAATCTACCTTAAAGAAAATAATACTTAACATGAAGTAGAAGCACACGCTCATTTATTCATTATGAAGAAAGTTCCATGTCTAGCAATAGAAAATCTCCACTTATTTTTTATGACATAATAAAATGGAGAATGAACCTAAATACGAAGTAGGCAAACTTTGGCGAACAAATCCTTGAAAAACAAAGACTTTCAACAAGCGAAATTTATTGCAAGTAACCATAAATGAGATATAACAAAAAAGTTTCTCTATAAACAACTAGATGATTGAAATACTCATGAAAGGATATCTTGAGAGCGAATAGTTGCAGGCAACCATAACACTTTTAACAGTAGTCAACTTGATATTTTACCACTTAGACATGTTTAATGATAGAGAAAATCATCAACGAACCTACATAAATTTCAAGTTTTGCCTACAAAAACTTAAATTTGGGGCACTATATAGGTGACAAACCAACTCAAAAACAACATGGTAAACCAAGTAACTCTTGGACAATTAAGTGTGTGATCAGAATCACCCTATATGGCCGGTCAGATAGATTGATCCATATCTAAACAATGAAAAATCAACTAACAACAAAAGATATTATACGAGTAGAGGTGTTATGCTCTCACAAGATGACATGCAATTGGCGAACAATTAAAAAGATATACAATTGGTGATGTACATACACATGAATTCGATGGGTGATTCAAGCTAAGTGAGCTTGTTAACAAGTTCCACTGGATCAAGACTCATCTTTGTGTTAACGACCGTAGAATATCTGCAACCAAAAATAAACTGCATAGCCTTAGAATATCATGTAAGTACACAGGATTCACAATCACAAGGGCACAATAGAAAAAATCACCCCAACAGCGCCTAAGAAAAAATAGATTATTACTCAGATAATTGAAATTTAGAAGAAATGATGCTGGCTAGTTTTTTTTTATAGGCACAATTTGAGGCACCTTCATTACCTATAAGTTTCTGAGCCAAAATTCTTAACAAAATCGCTGGTTATTCATGAGAAATCTCTAACGAACAAAAGCTTACAAAGTAAAATGGAAAATCTGTAAAATTAGGGCACATTTATATTCTATACAAGAAAAAGTGTTCTTTTCACAATAAGCCATAACAGAATAATTTTTTTTTTTGAATCTTTACAAGGAAGATGAGAACTTGAATAATCCGCCAGGATGGAGAAACATGTGATGGTGACTAGAAAAAATCTGCAAAAAATTGTAGATTATGGTGTTAGGGTACCGAGAAGCATAATATTTTGCGACGAAGACAAGAAAGTGAAGGAGACGACGGATATGCACCGCAACAATCTTTAAACCTAAACGACAAGAGAAGAAGACCGATATGAGGAGAATATTGAGACGATCCATAGTTGAGCAAGATATACCCAAAATCAACGGGAATCGATGGTCTTCGGCGAAGGGTAGTTACGAGAAGATGGATGGCGGCTACACCGAGTTTCGAGAGAGAGAGTGCTTAGTCGTCTTCAATGTGACTACAATGCGCGACCTAAATTGAATTTTGGGCGAATAGGGTTTTCTTTTATTTTTTTTGTTAATAATCGGAGGGAATATCAAAATTTTATGGAAAACAATTGGAGGGAAAGATAAAATGATAAAAAATGGTTTCAATTAGTGTTTTTTAGAGGCAAATTATTTTTATTGTTGGTAAAACTATATTTTTCATCGGCTAATGTTCATTTGCCGCTAATATTTGAGCTAAAAGAATCAATTAGCGGCAAATGTCTTGTTGTCACTGAATAATTGCCGCTAAATGTCCTTTTTGTAGTAGTGTCATAGACCTATCCATTTTCATGAAAAAATGGTTAGAAAACTCCTTTAGTACCTAACAACCATGCCTAACCCGACGGTATATATCCTTTATCGTAAATGAAGACCCGAGCACTGGATAGTAACATAGGAGAAAAATGTCATAGTACGCCATATGGTGTTGCCTCATTAAAAACCTTACGGTAAGAACCCCACTTGGGAAAAAACAAGTCGAAGGAAAAAAGAGTGCAACACGTATTTTCTGAATAGCTTGCTATATATTTCCTGATTAGGCATAGTACTTCTTCAAATGATTGACATTCCAGTCACTGGGAAGCTTTTTTCCATCCTGATCTTCCAACTAATATGATCCTTTATCGGCGATCCCGATGATTTGTACTGTCCTTCCCAATTAGGACTTGACTTGCCTGCGTTTATATCCCAACTATTATGGGCACCTTTCGAATTACCTAGTCCTCGACTCTGAAGAGTCGGAGACAAGCCCTACGATTGTAGCATCGTTCCAGCCGTTTCTTTTGCGCTATCATCTGGATGTATTCAAGGTCCCGATGCTCCTCAAACAAATCCAACTAAACCAGCTTTACATTCGCATTGGCCTTTTTATCCTCCCAGAGATAACGCAAGCTCGGAGTCCCTATTTCAACTGGGATTAACGCCTCTGTGCCATATACAAGGGAAAAAGATGTTTCCCCAGTGCTTGATTTTGCTGTGGTAATGTATGCCCGAAGTACCTCAGGTAGCTTAGCAGGCCATGACCCTTTGGCATCCTCCAGCTTCTTCTTCAGATTCTGGATTATAGTCTTATTAGTTGACTCTGCTTGTCTGTTTGGGCTAGGGTGATAAGGAGAGAAAGTGATCCTTTTGAAGTTCAAGTCCTCGAGAAAGTTAGTGACTTAGACCCGATGAACTGAGGGATGTTGTCGCAAGCTATTTCCTTCAGAATATCAAAACGGCAAATGATATGCTGCCAGATGAAGTCAATCACTTCCTTTTCTCATATCTTCTTGTAGGCTCCTGCTTCAACCTACTTGGAGAAATAATCAGTCATTACTAATATAAATTTAACCTGTCCTGGCCAAGAAGTAAGAGGCCCGACTATGTCCATCCCCTATTTCATGAATGGCCGTGGAGACACAACCGGATGCAACTTCTCACCCGGCTGATGCAACATCTGAGCATGGAGTTGACACTAGTCGCATCTTCGAACAAACACTTTTGTGTCTTTCTCAATCTAAGGCTACTAGTATCCGACTCTTATAAATTATTTCATCAACTAATCTTTCTCAGTGACTGCCACAGATCCCTTCGTGGACCTCTCACCACATATTCTGCCTCTTCAGGGCCCACATAATGCGCCAATGGCCATAGTAGCATCTTCGATGCAATAATCCATCGACGATGCAATACAGCAATACCGAGCAGCTTTTGCCTTTAATGCTCGGGATGTTTTTGGATCCTCGAGTAAATTTCCGTACTTGAGGTAGTCTAGAACTCGTTCCTCTAATCCCAGATCAAGCTCATTAATTTTATTTTACTGTAACCTGTTGGATCCAACGGTGAGTGAAGCAACTCACTACTGATTCAGTACTCGACCTCTCTGCTTCTGTGGAAGAGCCCAAATTAGCAAGGGCGTCTTCCTCTATATTCTTCTCTCTGGGCACGTGCACCATTGTCCACTCTTGCAACAGCTTTACAACCTTTTTGAGGTACTGTAACATGCGCTCCTCCTTGGCTTCAAACACTTTGTGGACTTGGTTGAACACCAGCAGGCAATCACACTTCACCTCGATTATCTTAGAACCCAGTCCCGAGGCTAATTCAAGAGCTGCAATCACAACCTTATACTCTGCCTCATTGTTAGTTAGAGGTACACTATGTATTACTTGCCTCAAAATTTCTTCAGTTGGAATATGTGATACTATCCCTAGATCGGTTCCCTTAACATTAGACAGTCTGTCAGTGTAAAAGCATCCAAACGATGGGGGTAGCCCCCGAGACGAAGGCGGCTTCTTTTTTTGCTTGAGGAGCCACTCTGGAACTGAAATCAGCAATGAAGTTGGCCAGGACCTATGACTTAATTGCAGTTCGGGGTTTGTACTCTATGCTGAGTTCATTTAACTCTACCGCCCATTTATCCAGGCATCCGTAAAAGCTCGGGTTTGTGAAGTCATTTTTTAAAGGGAAAATAGTAACCGTGGAAACTTGATGGCACTAAAAGTATGGCCAGAGCTTTTGTGATGCTATCACTTGAGTAAAGGCCAGTCTTTCCAGAAGCAGGTACCGAGTTTCGGCCCCTGACGTGATTCTACTTACATAATAAACTGGAAATTGCATACATTTTTCTCCATGTACTAAAACTATTCTTACCACTACCTCCGATACAGCCAGATACACGAAGTGCTTTTCCCTATCCTTTAGCGAATGACTGGATAAGTATGTTTTCGGATCGCAAAGTGCCTGTTGACATTCTAGCATCCACTCAAAGTCATTTTTCTTTTTGAGCAACGAGAAGAACTTCTGGCACTTCTCTGATGATCGGGATATGAACCTGCTGAGGGCTACTAACTAATCGGTCAACCACTGTACCGCCTTCATATTGTCCAATGTGTCGGGAATGTCCTTAATTGCTTTGATTTTATTTGGGTTTACCTCGATTCCTCTTTCAGAAACTAGAAAACCCAAGAACTTCCCAAAGCCAATTTGTTGGAACTAGCACGTCTGAGTTTTGCTGGTTGACAAAATGAACAAAAGCCTTTGAACTATGTTAGAGACAACCAGGAAAAATAAGAAGCACATGATGGTTAGAATAGGTCTATAGACATGTTTCATTGCAAAGGAGCAATAGAAAAGAGCATACACATGAACCTAGATTGCAAAACATGTGTGCCAATGCAATGACAAGTGCAATGAATAACTCAGAGAGAGAATGGACCATCCACGTACATGATCTATCACAAACACAGATGCAGAGCGAAGGAGATGAAGATGACTCAATCAACAGAGAAATTCATTGAAGAATAAGACAAGTCTGAAAACATATTCTATCTCAGGAGTCATCAGGTGCAGTTGATGAATGAATCAGAAGAGAAGAGATCGTGAGGAGAAAAGGTGAAGATGACTCAGAAATAATCTGTTCAAGTAAAGAGAGCTGCAGACAAAACATATGAACCAGTTCTACAAACATGTTCCAACATAGAGCAAGAACATGATCAGAGTCACTGAGCTAGACAAGGCTGAAGACATGATTTATTCCAGCGATGAATAAATCCAAATGAAGGATACAGACATAGAGCAAAGAGCATGATGGTATGAAACAGGTCTGTCAATATGTTCCATCATCCATCACAAAAGCAGGCTCAAGATAAAGTTGAAGGAATGAATGAGAAGGGGATGATGAAACAAGTTCGCGAACATGTTCCAACGCTAGTCTACATCAACTAGGATTTGCAGATTTATGGTAAATACTTGGCGGTCAAGTTATAAGATTCCTTTCTATAATTAAATATGGTTCTTCAAACTCCTACAAGGATAATGAAGTCGATCCAAAAGGCAAGAATCCCAATTCAACACAAATCCTAATATATCTCATTGGCCTACTCGAAGAAGGTTTTGTTTTTGCCGACCTATTGTGCACTCAATGCTATATATACCCAAGTCTTACCAAAATAAGGTTTGCGCACCAACACAGAGAGAATTCAAAATATCGAGCTATTAAAAGATTTATCAAGAATATTCAGAATCTAGGCGTGCGTCCCTAATACGAGAAGAAGATTGAAGAAGCTGTAGAATAGGGTTATGTTTTACTGTTCTTGAGTGTAAAAAACTTATATTAGGTTGTTTATTGAGTTGTACTTTATCCTCTTTAATAGAAGCATACGGTTAGTACAAAAATGTTGTAAATTCAACTTCAAGTTAGGGATCGATTTGAAGGTTGCTTACTAGTCTAGGGAGATTAGTAAGGTAGGGATTAGAGGTTAGTTCCTAGGTTACAAAGTCTGTAACTTGGATTTTCAAGGCTCACCGTTGTAGTGGAGTTTGGGGTAATTCCTAGAGTGGTATAGGACGTGGTTTTTATCTCACTTATGAGTCGGGTGGTTTCCATGTAAAAATCACTGTATTCTTTACTTACCTATTGTTTTCATTCTACAAGACGCTAGCATAGAACATGTAAAGTGACATGTTCCATTCTTAGGCAAAAATTGGATATTGCATAGGATAGGAAGTAGGTCGTGCAACCTAACAAGTGGTACCAAAGCAGGTTCTCCTTAAGAAGGCTAGCACCTCAGGAGAAGATTATGATAGGTGTTGCACCACCATAAAGGACACAGTGAGTAGAATTCAGGATCTTCAATCAAGCTCAAGATGTAGGTCAAATCAAAAAAGGGTAATACTATTGACAAATCACATAATGAATGATGCTTCAAGTGCAAGAACACTGATCACAGAATCAAAGATTGCCCACTATGGGAAATCGAATGGAAGAGAGAAAGTGCAGAAAAAGGATAGGTTGAAGGATCCGTTCAATGATTAGAAGAGCAACGACAGTGTTGAAGATAAAGAAAATCCCTCAACACTCATGGCTAATGAGAAGTCAAACTCAAGGTTAAATATTCTTGATCTAAAAGACAAGTTAGATCCCTTCTTTAAGGAGAAACTCATATCCGTAATGATTGCTATCCTAGATAAACATCATGACATGAGCACCAATAGAGTTGAGTCGTTTAATGCCCTCTCTGGACTGAAAAATGAGTTCATGACAAGTGTAGCCTGCAGGAAAAAGGCAAAAAAGGAAAATCACTTCCAAAAAGAACAAGTTTCTCAACTAAGTTCATGCGTCATGGCTCTCCAATGTGAAGTCCTGGATGTTGACACCTAATTTTTGACTTCTCGTAATTTATTTTAATTACTCAGAGTCCTTGGAAAATAAATAAAATGAGTTATGCATCTTAAAGGGTTTAAATAATTTTTATAAATGGTTCAGATCAATATTTTACTCCTTTAAATTGGTGAAAGTTTTTTCATGACATCACAAATTTATTTAGAAATTAATTGACACTTTTATGACATTTATGAGGTGCTTGTTAGATTTAATCAAAGAAAAAATGCATTTTGTTTTAAAATAATGATCATTTATTTAATTGTTTAAATTTTAAAAAAATCAAGATTAGGAAATACTTTATTCCCTTCAATCCAAGGAGTTTGAGTAATTTAAATAATTAACCATTTCACCCCTCAATCTTTAATTTTGTATAATTGTGTAATTTATCAAAATTATTTATAATTATTTATAAATGTTTTAATTAACCAATTAAGTTGTCATTATTGCAAATTGATTTTTAAAATTATTTGATTGTTTTGTTGTGGCCACATTTAATTTAACCAATTCATGGTTTAAGGAAATTGGGGTCATTTTTTTAAAATTAGCCTCTTAATGGCCTTAATTGAATAACCAAATTCATTGGCTCAAATTAAAAAAGGTCATTAACGCAATTTTTTTTAATCTGCTAATTAGGCCAAATATGGCCATAATTGACATAACCAGTTAGATTAAAATCAATTAAGGCCAAATGTGGCCATAATTGAAATAACCAGTTCGATTAAAATCAATCAGGGCCATATCAGCAAAACTAAGCCCATTAAGACGGTTGGCCATTTTTTTTTATTATTTCAATAGGTTAATTTTGTCCGTCTATAATGAAAATATTATTACCAATAATCAAATTCAATTTTTATCTGAGTATTAAATTACCTAATTTTACTCTATATATACATATGTATACACTAGGTATAAATATATATGTGTACACTACAAAGAGGGGCCAGCCTTATATTAAAAAACTGGACCGAGTCTAGCCCAAAACAGGCCAAGATCCGGCCCAACCCAGTCAATATAGATAAAGGGGGTATATCCCCTTTTTTATTTTCATTCCAAACTACACCTTCCCCTTCCCCTTCTCTCTCTTCCTTTTTCTCGCAAACCTTAAAGCCGCTGCCCGCCTTTCCCCTTCTCTCTCATCCCAAAAATGGAAATATCATTGAACAAGTGTAAGATGCACAGCTTTACAGTGTTATTTACGTGCAATGAATTAATGTTAAGGCCGTTTTTACCCAAATCTTTCCAAAATCGGTAATGGAACCTTTTCCTTTTGCTTTTCTTTAAAATTATTTAGTCAAAGTTGATTATTGATGTCTGATTTTTGTTGTATTGTGTTCATTTTGCTTGATTTCCATTGGTTGGGGGTGAAGGGTTTGGATCGAGTCGAATAAGGCTCAAATACGTCGTTCATTTGTTGATAAGTTGTTTTAAGCCATAGATTCGCTTTACAAGTTTATTTTCTGGGAAAGATTAGTTGTCCCACATTGTTACTTTGAGGGTTTGAACAATATTTGGGGTTCTATTCACCATGAAAAGAAGTCGGAAAAATCGGGGAGAATATTAAAAGAGGCTAGAAACTTCCAATTCAAGCCTCTTAATATAAACATTTTAAGACTTTGACTTAGGTTTAGGTTTTCTTAGTTCTAAAAATTCGTTTCTTTCTTGTTTTTGAGTCTGGTGTGGCTGAGTGTGATTTTGGAAGCACAAAAGGCTTTCAAGTTCAATTTCGACCTCGATTGCACTTTAAAAAGGTAACATTTTATCCTTTTTTCTTGTTTTTGTTATTTAGTAGTTTGCTATGTGATAGTGGCCTGTTTGATGTTAGTTTGTTATTAGATTATCTTTGGTTCAATTAAGTAGTAATGTGTTGTTCTAAAAGATGCTTAATGTTCATTAGATGTTTTGGAAATGGAGATTACTTCCTTATTTTCAAAACATACCTGCTTAAACCTTAGTATTGGTTGTTAATATGGACTGAATGTACGAGATTAGATAATGTATTGATGTTGTTATATAGCCATGGATAAACAGATTGTTGTGTGCTTTATTAGATGTTGAAGTTTCCTGTTTGGCTGCTCAAACCTTAAACATGACAAAAAATATGATTTCATGATTCATAATAGTAATTTAGTGAACTTTTAGACTAATACTAATCCTATTTGAATGTAATAGATTGCTAAGGTACTGTGATGATCTATCTTGAATCATTTAAGATAGTTGCTATTTCTTGGATGAGACTATGTCAAATTTGAATCTTCAATCTGCTTTCATAAGTCTGTATACTTTGTACATGTCAATTAGCTAGCATGAGTTATGATTAGGATAAAATAAAGGATCATGATTAGACTGAAATAAGGCTTAAAGAGTCTAGGCATACTTATAGGAGTCTCATGATGTGATTAAGGCACTAGAGTAAGATTAAATGGGGTCTGTTTGCATTTGAATGGGTTTGAGTCTACCTAAGTCTGTTTGAATATGTTTGGATTAGCCTAAAATAACTTTGAGTAATTGTATGCTATACATCAAAGGTAAGTTGAAGCAATAACACTCTAGAATATGATATAGAAGTTTTAAAATGAAGGTTGAGATTAAGGTTCATTTATTTGGTAATAGGTTCCCAAATGGTCCACTAGAAGCTAGTGTATGTTTATAAAGCTGTAAAATCATCTAAAATAAATCAGGACACCTAAATACAAATAGGATAATTGTGTGTCATGGCTGTTCATTCAAGCAGAGTCTAGTCTTAACTATTCATGTTATCAGACCCTCCCCTTTTCATGTCTAGTTCATGCTTGAGTCTTCAAAAGAGGTCTAGTGAGATTAAAAAGGGTAATAGAGTCCTAATATGCTCTTTGACTGTTAAAAATGATTAATCAAATAAGTGAATAGAGAGTTATCTGAGTCTAAGGGTTGGTGTTCAGCCTAAACTTAAGCTTTAAAATGATTAAGATGTTTTAAATCTTTTCAAAGTGGTAATGTATACAAGGAATTCAAAATAGTCTGCATAGTTGAGGCCTTAGATTGAATTGATTGAAATTTATAACTTGTGTGGTCAACTAGGTGTTTAGATGGGATTTAATTTAAATACAGTGTCAAACTAGTTTTAACCACAAGGTTTTGGTGGCTGCCATTAGGTATGAGGATGAGGTAAAGGGTTGAGGTTACCTTGGGAGAGTAAAGGGTGAGCTTAGGCATGAGCTAGAGGTAATGACCAGTGAGGGCTTTGTTCCCCTTTCACTGAAAGCAAGATTTAGGAGAGGGATGGGGAGGTGCTGACCTCACCTTACCCTGTTTCTCTTTCAGGACCCTAAGGTTTCCTTTTCTCCTGAACCTTATTCCCATGATTGTGCGATTCACAGGGACCTTATATTTGGTTATAAGTAGTTTGCCATGCCTGGGAGGGAACCTCTAAGATTTATGCTGTTTAAAACCAAGTTAAAATAAAGTGTGAGGGTCTGTCACATTTTCTATCATAATTAAAGAATTAAAAGCTACTATTGACCAAGTTCTAAGAGTAAGTTATTCACCAGGGCTTGGATCCATGTTTTCAGAGTTCAACATGTGTAATAACCCGTTTGGTCGTTATAGTCTTTTCGGCATTTTTGCCCTTTTCCGAGCATTGACTAGCGCATTTTTGACACGAAGTTGACTTTTGGATAAACGGACCTTTTTAAAAAATTCCTCAATTTTGAGAGGTTTGGATGGTCATTTATGACTTGTGTGGATATCTGGTTCGATTCCCAATGCACTCAGATGCATTTTGGGACTTGGGTTGGGAAATAGGAATGAGGTATTGGGAATTGACTAGGTCAATGAGACCTCCGTTGAGAATTTCGAGGCCACGAGCGCGTCCGTAGTGAATTTTTGTGTGGGTCTGTGTATGTGGTTTGTGAGCAGATGGCCTCAGGAATGGCTCGAAATTTCGATTGAGACTTAGAAAATCTGGTGGATTCTGGTACAGTTTCGGTGCCCCTATTGGCGGCACTAGGGCCATCCCAGCGGTACTACTATGGCGGTATGTTGGCCGCTGGAGCAGCCATGCGTGTCTTGACCCAAACCGTTGGTGCGGCCTGGGGGGCGTTATTACGGCGCCACTGTTTCGGTCCCATTACCGTCGTGGCGGTAACGGGCCTGTTATTTCATTAAGTGTGATTTAAATAAGCCTTTAGACTCTCATTTATTTCCACTTCAAAATTAGAGCTTTGGGAACTGTTTTTGAAGATATTTTGGGGAATACTCTTGGAGGTAAATCTTGCTAATCCCTCTTCTATTTCTTTAATCCTAATCATCCTAGATTATTCCTTTCCTTTAATAATCCCTTAGTGATCGAAGATGAAAGTGGGTTTTGATAAACTTTTTCCCTAGGCTTATTAATGATGAAATTGACTGTGTTTATGTTAGATTTTGATGAATCTAACTTTTTAATCATATATCTTCCATTTCTAGTATTGAATTTCGAAATCAAAGAGTTAGGGTTTATACCCAAATTGGGGGTTTTACTTCAAATTTGAAATTGGGTAAATCTATGAGTTAATTTAGCAATTAGTGGTTGGATTATGATCACTTAATGCTTAGTTTGATATTTTGCTTTCGAATTTCCCCTTTTGCCCTTATGGACCTATTTCCCCAAATTCTAGGGTTAGAATTGACCTAAATTAAATGGTAGCAATATTAGTATCATTCTTCATGATTTCTAATCTAGATTTCGGTTATGCTTAGACTACTTTGGTTCTGAGGTTCAGCGGAAAGGCAAGACAAAAGAGTGAGTTGTTAGTGTTGCGGTTCGGCCATCCAGGTAGGTTATGGCTTACCCTTGGTGAGACTTTGTATAGCAAAGCATATATTTAGATTTTATTGCCGGAGACAGCATGTGAACCTTCGGGTATGAAGCTCGGATGAATATTGTCGTAGGTTGGGCCCTATTGTGTCTTGGGGCCACCCACCCCGTTGTGTTGTGATTTGATTGTTCTATTGTGCTGGCTTAATGCCATGAGTTACTGATAGATATTGGATTCTGTTTTATCATCTTGATTATGATATAGTTGGCGTGCCCATTATTGGTACTTGTGAATCAGTTATATTATTGGCATACCCGTTGGTATTTGTACTCGGATATATTTGTTGGTACCCATTGCTAGTACTTGTGATATTGAGCATGATTATTGTTGTTGATACATACATTGCACACACTCTCATTTTCATGATACACTGTTGAGATACTGATGATACTTGATAGACACTTTGATGAGCTAGGCTAGATTTTACTTGAGAGACGTGAGATAGCCGATATCTGATGTTAGTTTTGAAATCATTGATTGAGTGAGTACTGGACTCCGCGGGTCCCCCAGAGTGTTGTCGGTGAGAACCCCCAGTGGGCAAAGATCCGGGGTCCCGTCTGTTTGTTGGGCAAAGATCCGGGACGGGTGGCACTTAGACTTCACGAGTCACACTGGGATGTGCTACCGAGATGTCAATATTTCCGTCCGGAGTACACGTGTACACAACATTTGCATGGCATTGCATTGCATTCATACACTATTGCATTGCATTGCATTCATACACTATTGCATTGCATTGCATTATGACTTGATTTTGAGATGTTTGGTGTTGTACTTGTGATGTTGGATTCGGACTGGATATATTCAGACTTGGCACATTTGGGATTAGATGCTTTACGTAGGCGATAACGTATACTTGGATTTGATTACATTTGTCACGACCCAACCCCGTAGGCCGCGACTAGTGCCCGAATTGGGCACCCAACCACAATCACAGATCCGAGTCGCAAACAGATGGCTTATACAGACACAAATATCAAACGCTGTCTCAGATTGTATCAAACTGTCTCAAAAAAATCTCAAACACAACCGTATATATATCAAAAGCCGACAAGGCTATCAAATGGCGCAACGACCCAAAACATATACAAATGCAAGCCGACGAGGCTGCCACGACGAATGGGATCGCCCAGAACAAATAATATACAAACACAACCGTACATGTAATGGGCATAACCCACATACATGTCCACGTACCTCAAACGGACAAACAGAATCATATGACGGGACGGCCCCGCCGTACCCCCGAACAAATATATACAAATGCAACGAACGAATATATACCAAAACGTGGCTCCGAAATAGGAGCACTCCAACAGCGAAGAGGGTGTCCCAAACGTGGATCACCAACCGTGCGTCCGTACTGCGCCATATGAAACCCCCGAAGAGAAAAGGGGTCGCACGAAATATGTACCGAGTATGCAAAGCGTAAAATATAGTATACAAATCCGAGTCGTAATCGAAATAGAGGTACGTAAAAATAAATGCATTTCCAAAATATCAAAATGTTTACTTTAAAAATACGAATCATGCATGGCACGAAAATATGGTCGCCCGCCGTCGATGGCGCCATAACACGATAACACCGAAAGTTTCAAATCTCCGTATCCCCGTCACATATCAAACACAACATAACGCCATACACAAAAGATAACACCAAATATAAGGAACCCGGCCCTCGAGCGAGGGGACTCGGCGAACCATAATCACAAAGATAACACCGGAGTATAACAAAGTGCGCACGACAACGTAATCCGCCCCGGACTCGGCGAAAGATATAATGTAACGCACGAACGGAGTCGCGAGTAACCATACGCATAAAATCATTAACGTAGACTCAAAAGATAAGTAAAATGATCATACTTAAAATCGGGATATTAGTCATATCATATTTCGTCAAAAGTCATCAGAATTACAAAAGAAGAGTTGCGGGCCCACGGACGGGTGTTGACCCGAGTCGGGCCCGCCTATGAAAAACATACTTATCATACATCATACAATCACCTACGAGCATATCGAGGCAATCCGAGCCTTTCTGTGAAAGATACGAGCGTTCGTAGTTACGGAACTTTTAAAAGCCAAACTTTTTCTACAAAAGTTGAAAATCAAATATTTCAAAGGCATAAAGGCTAATATTTCATCATACTAACATACGAATTTCCAAGAAACGAATAGGAGTCATAAACATGCTCGGATTGCGAGAATAGAATTTCCTCGAGGCTCGTGTCATAGCCTATTTGTAACTAAGGCATGCCAAAGAAGAAAGAATGGAGCTTTACATACCTCGAACGCACCCAACGCTAGCTCAAACTCAAAATAAATCCAACCTACGTCTCGGGCTGCCCAAGGTCTACAAACAAGTCATAATATGCCAAACATTAGCTATGGACGTTTAGGCATTTAATTCCAAACTAACACTAAATTCTACATAAATTTGGGCAAAGATTTCCCCCGTAAATAGGCCACCCCGAGAATTTAACTCGCCAAAATCAACAACAACAACAACAACAACCAACCTAGCAACATCAATAATCAATCCGAAAGGTAATATAACATTGATAATTCTCTTTTCCATCATTCAACAACATTCATAAATTCAATTCAACGGCTTACCTTCAAGCCAACATCGACGCTTATACATTCAAATACTAACCCGAACCCATACCAACAACATTTAAAGACATTCTAAGCAATTCATACAACATTTCCAACAATCCGACAATTGCTCCAATCCACCCGAAATCAGCCCCAAACCCGAGAACCTCACTTTAACACATTCCTCATTTTCAAATCATGATTTGCATCCACAATTCACATTCTAACAATGCTATTCTCATCAATATACAAATTACATTAAATGTACAATAACCTCCAAATCAGTCCGCAACAATTACAACATCACTTTGAGTCATTAAACATTCATTTCCAACATAGAATTCATAACGACGACGACTAAAACATTAAGCGACATTAATGCGTTCTTTGTCATATAACATGACCCATTTTCGGCCAACATACCAACATGCACATATTGATAATTCTCACTCATTTCTTCACACTACAACAATTAACATACTACATAGAACTTAATTCATCACTTCAACACAACACAACACACACACACTTCACACGGCTAAGCCTCATACACATGGCCTCAATTCCAACTTACTATATTTCATGATTTTCATCCATTTTAACATGCTACAACATACATACAACCTTTATAACACATAAAACATGATCAAATCTTACCTTTCTTCTTCAACTCCCCAATTAGGCTAGGGTTTGCAATAATGAAAACTAGCGGGTTGATCTCTCCAATAACACTTCCACGCCACTTAGGGACCTCAACTTAGTGGGTTTGAATCAAAGAAATAATTTTAGAAGGGCTTGAATGAAAGTTGATTTTTCCTAGCTCTTGGCCGAGAGCCTCACTTTCTTGTTCTTCAACTTCTATTTTTTTTTGCTAAGTGTTGGAATGAATAAATGAAGACTAGTTGATCATCTTTTGCTATTATATGAAGTGCACAATTGCCCTTGGCCCACACCATGTGTTGGAGCAATAAAAATTGAACACAATTTGTGTGGGCCATTCCTCCAAGCCACACGGCTAGAACAAGAAAAAAATGCATGATTTCCATCTTTCATTAATTCCAATTTTGGTCCCAAATTTTCCTAATTGTTCCATACCAACAAATTCATGCACAACTTATGACTCAAAATAAAATCGAAGGTCAAAAGTCTCGACTTTGCATCCCGGAATGGTTTGGACCCTAACTTGTCATAATTAATCCGGATTGTCCCAATGTACCAAATACGGGTTCTAACAACATTGACTTATACTTATTGATTTATCTGCTTCTCTGCTTTATTATCTGAGTTGTGTTAGCTATGCTTAGTCGGCCGATGATGTCTACCAGTACTTTTGTTTTGTACTGACCTGCACTTGCTGCATTCCTTTATGAATGCAGAGTATCAGGTCGGATATGCTTCTGTGACATGTAGCTGATAGTCGTTTCAGCTTTATCTTCGAGTTTCCAGGGTGAGCATGGCCGTTCGCTGCCTTGAAGACTTCTCTATCTTTATGTCCTATTCCCTTCAGAGACATAGAGACTTTATGTATTATTATTCCGTACTTGTATTATTTTCCTTTTAGATGCTCTTGTATTATTCGGACTAGACTCGGGGGTATTATTATTACTCCGGTATTATTATTATTCCGCACTATATATATATATATATATATATATATATTGTGAGACTTACTTATCTATTCTTTTTCGCTTGATTAGTTATGTATTTGTGACTTTATTTATTGTTGGGTTGAGAGTTCGCTTACCGAGGTGGAAAGGTAAGTGCCCACACAACTTAGGAAAAATAGGTCGTGACAACATGTTTGCTTTGTGTTATTTAAGAATGAATATGTTCAATAAAACCTGTATGATACATTTATGTTTAGACCTGTCTATATTGTGTGCTAGACTTAGTTTGAATTTGGGAAGAGGACATTTTAGTTAACATAAGGTTGGTGAGAATCCTTACTCTTGAACTTGAACTGTTGCATTTAGACTTTAATGTGCATTGTAGTGTAAATTTGGATTGAAAAGGTAAGGTTGTACTCTGTCTAATAAAGTTTGTCTCTATATTGTTGGTCTGTTTAAAGCCCTATCATGTTTAGAACTGTAGGATGAAATAACTGAATACTGAGTCTGTGTTTAAACAATGAATAAGTGATAAGCTAGAATTGGTTTAATGTGGTGGCTTGAGGATGTTGTGAGTACTCTTAAAATAGTCTGAAACACTTAGCATAGGGTGGTCTGTTCAAGACACCTCAAAGAGGGGGCTGGGAAGAGTCAAGCTTAGCTTGACTTATAGTACCTACCCTCCAAATGAGGGGTGTCATGACACAACCTATGGGCCATAGGGGGCAATCTAGTCATGAGGGTGCATTGGTCTTCCTAGAATCTCACCATTTTATCAAAAGTTGGAAATAGAAAAGGGTGGGAAAAGTTAACTTGTTTAAATTTCTGAAGGGAACTTAGGAAGTTAGGAAAAAGAAACTGGTTATTTCAGTAGGGTGATTTTTGCTTTCTTTCTAAGGGAAATGGAATAGTTTAAGGCTAATTGACGATAAGTGTCCTTTTTTAGGAGTTTAAAAAAAAATCCTGGGTTGTAAAGAGTTGTTTTTAAAGCCTTATGACATTTCTTTTTTCTGTGAGACTTGGTGACATGCATAGCTGCTCATTACTTTTTTTTTTTTTGCCTCAAGTGGCAATTCACATGAAATCCTCCTGGGTACATGCTCTTACTACCGCTTGACTAAAACGAAGGTTCATTTCTGTAGGTTTTTCTTGAGAATATAAATTGCACAGTCTCAGTTCATTTAATGTTGTTTTAGTTCAAATTTCTTGGTGTTCCAATCATGTTTTGGTAATCATAAAATTATAGGATTTTCTCTCTTTACCTGCATGTCCTTGCTGTGTTTCTGTTAATTGCATCAAGCAGTTCTCACACTTACTACTATGAGGTCTGTTAACATGTGAAGCTGGTGAATCATTTATTTGATATGTATAAGAGTTTAGTTAGACTTGAAATAGCTTTAGTTTTATCTTTGAACACTGTTCTGAGGAATAAAGATTCATTAGGTGAATGAAATGATCTTGAGGCCTAAAGTTAAACACATAGAGTATGAATATGCATAGAATATGCATAGGATAATGAAAAGGAAGAGGAATATACATATGGTATACACTTGATAAACATATCACATGTGTATATCATAATTATACCATGTGTATATAAGGGAATAGGCCAGTTATAGACAACATGTGTACATGAGTAAAAGAGATAGAAACTTCACCTAAGCTCTAAACTTTCAACTGGGTTCTCTTTTAGAAGGCAGTTGGGCCTAGCCCAACTCAGGATTAATTGGAAAAGGTGTCAGTTTTCATTAAACCCCAAATACAAAGGAAAAAAAGGATGGTTTTGTTGGAATCATCTATTGATTACGTATTTTGAAGTTGTTATGTTATATTTTTTTAATGTCATCACACTGCCATACTTGTATCAGTTTTTCCTTATTATGGCTGTGGGTTTATTTTTAGTATTGGTTGTAAATAAATTACTTTCATATATGGTGACACTTGTGCACAATTATGGACCCGATGTCCAGCCATGCCTGGGATTCATGAAGCCCTTTGGAACTTGTGCGGCGTCAGGAATAAGAGTGGTGACAACCTTTTCCCTTTGTATGGTACGAGTTACAGTCCAGTGAGGCCAATAGTATACAATCAAGTCCTTTATATATATATATATATATATATATATATATATATATATATATATATATATATATATATATATATATATATATATATATATATATATGTGTGTGTGTGTGTGTGTGTGTGTGTGTGTGTGTGTGTGTGTATAGTTATGTGTCTAATTATGCTAGTGACAGGTTCAAAGAAACATAGTCTAATTTGGTTCCTTTTTCTTTTCCTTCTCTTACTATATGGCCATTTGGGCCGAAGTCCAGCCACCCTGTAGGGCCAAAGGCCCAATAGGAAATTTTCTTTCAAACGTTATTGAGTCCGACGAGAGAAAAGGGAAGCTAATATTATTGAAGGCCCAATCATGGGTGAGAATGACATGAAGTCCCAACCATGGATAAAAATGGTCCACTAGGGTTTTGGTACGCCCCTAGCGTATCCCTCCTTCCTTAAATTTCATATGCCAGTTCCTTTATTGATTAAAGTGTTGTATTTGTATGTTGTAAAACAAACTCACACTATTATTGGAATCATTTATGGTTTGAACTAGGCATCTTAGGAAAACGGTAGCTACGCCGTTTAGTTCGACTTTAGGCTCCTCCACTAGTTTTTTCAAAGCCTGGCTTAATATAAACGATTTTGAAAGAATAAAAATGGCTAAGCAAATCAGTAAAAGAATGAAAACGATTAGTTTCATTTTACTAAAAACTATTGTTATCATCTTCTCTAAACAAAGAAAGACCAGGCTTGACATTTTTTCTTTAAACTAGAGGAATGTTTTCTTGTTAACTCAGTTTTCCAAAAGCTTTCTTCTAAGTCCAGGCGGGAAAAATAGATTTCAAAATTGCGTGTAAATGTAATATGCTTTTAAATTAGTTCGTTCTTTGGACTATAAACTAGTTAGGAAAAACGATTTTAAACTCATGTATAGTGTATTCTTGCACCAAACACACAAGTATTTTCTGGGCTAGGCTCGGTTTTGAGGGCTAAGGCTCAACCTAAAATCACGTTTTTTAAAGTCCCATTTAACCAATTTTTTTCAGAAAAAGAGGAGGGAAAACACGTTTTGGGCTAAGCCCAACAGCTAAAGGAAAAAATGAGATTTTGGGCCAAAAAAACCAACAGACCTTAACTAATTTTTCAGAAAAAAAAAGCATAAATTTGGGCCAAGGCCCATGTCAAAAATGTTACTCTTATTTTACAAACAGTGGGCTTTAAGATAAAATTCCAGGATCAAAAGATAATTGGATTATGTAAATGAACCTATTAAAAATTGAATCCATATAAACCATTTGTAAACATAAAGTTTTAGATAAGGACGTTCTAAAAATATATTAAACGGATTAACCTGGACCATGTATGAGTCAAGAATGAACAAAATTTATTTATCCCATACTTTAAATGAACTTTTCATCTTTACTAAAAACTACTATTATCCTTATATATGACAGAAACTAATTGTATCTGGATATTATAAATGCGAACCTAAATACCCTATACGAAAAGGGAATACATTCAATTTTTTTTTTTAAATGATATGCATAATGACAGACTTTTACGGGAAAATAACACCAAATAAATAGTTCATGCAAATACTCGCACATTAGAGTTCAAAGGTCAACCGTATAGTACCGATCCTTAATATTAGGGTGCCTAACACCTTCCCTAGGGATCACCAGAACCCTTACCTAGAAATTTGGATTAAAAACGATTTTTCACGGTGTATGAATAAACCCTTCAAAACTGATTTTCCTAATTTCCTAAAAATTAGGTGGCGACTCTTTCAAAACAAATTCCGAAAGAGCACCAATGAATTCGAAGTAGCTTTTGTGAGCGCTAACCCCGCCCCCAAAAATGCGAATCGTTACACTATCAAGACTGACTCTATAAAAATCAGTGACAAGCAAGTCGAATATAAAGCTGAATTGAAAAGGACGAGAAGGGAACTGCATGACAAAAGGGAGAGCACTAGAAAGATCAACATCAGACAAGTAAAAGCAGAAGCTGATCTAGATAGAGCAAATCATTGGATGCAATCATCTACACTACTCTCAAATCCTACCAGTCGGATGCACAAAAATTCCACTCAAGTAGGGTATGATAAAGTCCAAAATCATGAAATCACAAGGAGTAATACCAAGACTGTCAACAGGGTTGAAACAGGACTGCAAAACAAGTCTTTAAAAGAAGTGCTAGGATGGATAAATGAGAGATCGACTAGCTTCATTGTTTGAAGAAAAGGGCCCAAGTCTGCATGGGTTCTTATAACTAATCCTGAATGTTTTTACATGTAAGAGGAGCAGAAGGAGCTACGCTGAATCAACACATGAATAAAGCCTTCTCAAAAACAAAAAAGATAAAAGAATACAAACTCCGCTTCCCTCAGGTTCAGGAAAGAATTTGCCAATAAAGAAGACTGGAAGGGCATGACGATAGGGGGAACTAGTATGAAAAGGAAATAATCATGATTGCATTAGTATTTCAGAAGTTGGGTAGAGTAAATACTATAGATCATGTTATGCCTAAATTGAAGAAAAATATTCTACCCAGTCATATACATTCACTTGTATATCCTATACCATGTTAGATATCTATCTCATAAGATATAATTAATGGTGAATGCCATAGAAATTAGTCCATGTTAGATATCTATCTCATAAGATATAATTAATCGTAAATGTCTTAGAAATTAGTCTGGATGCTGAAATTCTAGAGAATCTATCAAAGGAAGGTATGTTCACAATCCTTGTCTGTTAAATAAATGTACAAACCAAAAAAAGTGTCTTCTATTTTTGAATTAAAGTGTGCAACCGTCTTTTTTAAAAAGCGAGGTCTCAAGCACTTTATAATGAACGACCCATCCACAGCTCGCAAAAACCATTTACTACTCTGTCTTTCCTCTCAAATTCTTGCTCTACTTCTATGGAAAAATAAGTTTTTACCTCCGCTTCTCCTCAAAAGTGCCAGACCTATGTTCAGATCGCTCACAACCCTAGCTGCTTCCCTATTAAGACAATGTCAAGTCCAAATATCCTTAAGTCATCTTTCACAAAAAAGCCTGAAAATATGGTTCAAACCTCTAACACTCAAGTCCAAAACCCTAGGAGAACCAAGTAAAGAGCATGTCATACTGATGAACCAATTCACTCTAATAACTCTCAATTTGATCCATCTTTTGTATCTTTCTTTGATCATTTCGATGTTCTGGAAACATCCGGAGGTTTATTTGAAATTGAAGGAGAAGAATGCAAAAGCCTTGTTTGCAAAATGTCAAAATTACAAGGAATATACTATATATGCCCTTTTGAACAAATAACCCAAAATTTTTGTCCCAAAAGTTGAGATAGTAGTACAGATAGGAGTAGCTCATGTAGTAATGTCTGTTATGGAATTTGGATTTGAAGAGGACAAGCTTGAGAAAGAGCCAGAAGAAGAACGCAATTAGGGGGAAAGTACTCAAAAGCCTCCAGCAGAAGCAAATTCACCTATGAGGGTAAATGAGGCGAAAGATAGAGTAAGTTTTATTGGTGTCGGTGACAACTTAGAGGAAATGGAGAAAGTAGTGAAAATCGCAACATCAGTAGAAGAAGTAATGGAAGAGGTACTATAAAGTTTGGGTGAAGGTGATATAAAGGAGACTGAATAGGAAAAAGATCTTGAAAACCCAAAAAATGCCCAGGAAGAATCACTGTTAGTTGATAACTAAGTGCCGGTGGAACATGTCAATGAACCTGGTCAAACGCAAGAAAAGGATATACAAATAGAACAAGTAATTCAACCTGATTCAGATAAGGCTGACACTAAGAAAGAAAACAATGATGAGGATGAGGTACTCATTACCAAGTTTATGGTAAAAAAAAGGTTAGATCTAGGTTTAGAAAGGCATCAGGTAAGCCTGTTCTAAAGCCAGATAATGAAAGAGTTGAAAAAAGAGGCTCCTCAGCAGAACGAAGAACCCCACATACCAGGGGACATAAAAAGAAAGTTGAGGAAGAGCTGAGAAAGGTAATGTAGGAAAGCATAAGAAGCACTGCCTCAAGAACAAGGCACACTAAGCCTGGTTCGGCAACCATGACTAAGTCATCAAAAGAGACCAAAGCCGCTGAGAAGGAGAGAATAAGGAAAGGCAAGGGAATAGGAACTCCAAGAACCACACCAACTGCAACAAAGAAAATGGTTGAAAAGTCTGCCTTAACAAAGAGGAAAACTCAGGATAAGCTGAGATATGTCAACTGAAAGCAATGAGAAGGAATCGTCTGAGTCAGAAGATCAGGACTTCTAGGACAATCGAAAATTACTATGACTCTAAGGCCTAGAAAGATCTAACTAAGTGTATAATATTAATGATCAAAAGATAGTTAGTACTAAGAAGAAGAGTAGTCAAAGGCCATAGGGGACCTGAAATGGATGCACTGTTGGAAAGGATTAAATACCAAGGGTGCAGTAACTTGTTTCTTCCAAAAGATGAAAAGTGGAGGATATAGCTATCGAGTTTTATTTCAATGCCACTTTTATAGAGAGGAAATTATCAGCAATGTAATAGAAGTTAAAATAGTGTTAAATGCTCAAAAGTTGGGAGAAATTCTACATATACCCCATGATGGATGGGAAAGGTATGCCAAGAACGAATGGCCATCACTTCAAGGAATGGAAAATGTTATGGATATAACTAGAAAACTCTCAAAAAACCCAGTAGCCAAGCAACACAAGAGGGTACTGAAAAAGAAGATGCCTAGACTCTATCAACTATACATTAAAGTTCTTTATTGCATAATTTTGCCAAGGAAAGAAGGAAGGAAAGGGTCAAGTTATTTAGATATGGTGCTCATGGAGATTCTTGATACTAAGGTCCAAATAGATTTTCCTAGTCTTTTGCTTCAAAGACATGCATAGGATCGCACTTCAGGAGAATAGAGGTCATGGACTGGCATATGGGTTCTGGTTAGCTGAAGTTTTCGATTATAATAAAATTCCCATCGAGGGACAGTAGTATTAGACGGTGAAAGATGTCGTTGGGACTATGGAACAGGTTGATCAACCAGTTCAATTCGAAGACACTGGTGATGAACTTCAAATCTTAAGGGACCATCTAGCTGCAAAGGAGGCTAACATTGTTGCATTGAAGGATAAGAAACACTATGAATTGGGTAGGTTATAGGCCAAGTATAAATGCGAGCAAAAAGCTCTGAATACTTAGATCGCAAGTCTAGAATCAGTACTGGATAAGAAGAAGAAGGAAAACACTGAGTATATCCAGAAATTAGTAACCGCTCTTGCTACAGAACGCTCATCTACCTCTAAACCATCCTCCTAGGATCCCTTAGTTAGCAATAATGCTTCACTCTTAAAACTGTTTTGAATTTCAGTTCTTTTCAAATTGGTATGTATGTTTGTTTAATGACTCTGGTGGTGGTCTCTTTCATTGATAATCGATACAGTCTTGCTTTCGTACATCTCTATGTTGATTTTGTGATAAACATGTTCTAATTTGAGATAGCACTTATGTCATGCATATAATTTTACCTAGCATTTCCATTTCCTCCACCACTTTCCAATGGATGATATTGGTCGTGCTACTTGGATCAACTAACACACGCTTTACTTAGAAACAAGTAATAGATACAATGATAACCAGGGCATCATTGTGTGGCAAATTGACGCTGATTGAACCTTCATCGGTGAAAGTGATGGTGTCTTTATCCGGGAATTCTCAAAATCTTTTTTCCCACGTCACCGAGAACTTTATTTTCTTGGCCACTGTGAAAGATGTGCCGGCAATCATAGATCGCTCAAAAATCATATTTATTACATATGGAGGATCAGTCGGAGCGACTTTTCCTTTAGGCGGCCCCATTCTTTCATAATTGTTTCTTGCCCTTTCACTCAAGAACTCCCATAGATGATCCTTATTAAGCATATCTGCTACCTCCTCTCGAAGATGCCTATAATCTGCTGTCTTATATCCTTGAGTACCATGGAAATTTCACCATACAATCAGATCTCTAGTGTTAGGATGGTTTCAGAGGATGTGACGTGTCGTCAACACAGCCACTATCTGCGCTTCATCAATGCTGAAGTTTTACTTGAAAAGCTTCAGGTACTTTGAACCCTTTGAAAAGGAAACGAGGGAATTTCCTTTATCGCGGTTCTGCAAGCCTCGATTATTCCTGTCGTAATCTTCTTTCCTATATGAATTTGGCTTTTTCAAGGAATGATATCCTTGGCCACCACTGGAATTTTCGGGGGGGATTATAAGGCTAGAATCGAGTTTTTGATGAATTCTGGTCCGGCCCAATTTTTTAATCCATTTTTCAAGAAATTTCTCCAGCCGGAGTCTCCAGTACATCATTTTCCACCCGGATCTTCAATTCATACCTGTTATGCATATTTTCTCAGGTTGTGGCTTGGTACTCCAAAAATTCTCCTTGAATTTGCGACAGGCATCCTAACTCAGAGACTTTCGACACTTGGTAAAAGCTTCGGCAGCCTATTCATCTAAGACCATAGGCAGCAACATCCGTTCCTTCTAGAACTGGATGACGAAGTCTTGAAGTAACTCCGATTCTCCCTGCTGATGTGTCGTGAAATTACGACACATATAATGCTTTGTGACTATAAGTTTTACTTGTGTTTAAGCAAGTTTTTGTTATTTTGATGTGTAATAAGAACTTATATGTTTTGATGACATGACAAACCCTAAGAAAATAGATATAATTAGGTTCACTTGCCTAAACTTGGTTAACCTTGTGATATCTCATATGTTGCTATTCTAACATGCTCTTTGAAAGATCAGATGCTTGCAGGATTTGCTCATATATAAGAGACCAGATATGTTGATTCAGAAGGACCAGATGGGATCAGGTCTCCAGCCTACTCAGCCAACAATGCAGTTGTAGAGCTACTGACAGTGTATCCAGTACTTACAACTTGTTCGAAGAACAGATGAGGAACCAGGTTCCTCCAGATAAAGGTTCTGGTCACTGAAGCTGAAAGTCCAAATCCACAGCTGTAAAGTGTGCTGCTAAAAAGTACAAGGTAGTTGTACAGCAGTACCTCAGCAAGGCCGATTGATCAACGATCCAGGTCTCATGAGTGGTCATCTTTACACTCTCTCTCTCCATGCATATAAAGACATCATCTTCCAAGAGAAGACTCATTCTTGCACAATCTAAAAATTGCTCCATACAAAGTGCAAGTCTCCACCTTTCAAGGTATTCCTCAAGAACAGAGCCTCAGCAACCCGAAGCCAGGTCCAGAACTAAAGATGTTTTAGGTCCTTAGGTTATTAAGTCTTTGTTCTTTTGTGCTTAAACGGTAAACCTACTCTTCCATAAAAAGAAGTTATCTGTAGGTGTTCTAAATTCTCAAGGTTGCTTCCATAAGCTCTTCAGTGGTACACTAGGCTAGAGTTAGCTTCGTTGTGTTAGTTTGTGGCTAGAGTTAGTCACCGTGGTGAATTCTCAAAGGGTGTCTTTGAGTGGTATACTAGGCTGGAGTGAGTCTATGTGTATTAGTGTGCTTGGCTAGGGTTAGTCAAGTGTGAGGATTGCATAAGCGTTATTGTAAGGGTGAGGGGTTATGAGAGTTAACTTCTAGCTTGTAATAGAGTTGTAACCTTAGTTGCTCAGTTAGTGGAGTTAAAATCCTACAGTGTTAGGTCATGGTTTTTAATCGCTTGAGCAAGGAGTTGTCACATAAAAATCTTGTGTTGATTCTTGTACTGCACCGCATAAGTTAACAGGTACACAACCAGGTCCCTCATATATTGTTTGATGGACGCACAGCCTGCATCAATATGTTTTTGTTGTGTTTCAGGAAATTGAGTACTAGAAGGCACAAACAAGGAATTTTCACTAAAGTGTAACATTTGGACAGAAGTATGGGCCGTACAATCTGTACATCCCGTACATGTCTCGCGTACTTCTAGAGGCAAGAAACAGAATGTGAAGATTGTTGAAGATGAGGTACGGGCAAAAAGGACGGGACATACTTTGAAGTACGGCCCGTACATTTGTCCCGTACTTATTGACCTAGTTGCTAAAGAAGTAGCCCGTACAATAAATGTGCGGGACGTACTTAATTGTACGTCTTGAATTTAGACCGTCGGGGACAGTTTTGTATTTCGAAAAATTTTGAATTTTAGACCTTATAAATAGTTCTCATAGGGTTTTATGTATTTTTATTAGTTATCAATTATCTGTTTTTTAGTTTATACTCCCTAGCATTGAATACTCATAGTTTTTGAAGCTTTTTGGAGAAAACAATTGCAATTAATTTCTTTCAATTCCAATCAATCAAAAGTAAGCATTATGATTTCTATTATCACTTATTGTTCTTCTTCCACTATCAGTAGCTAATTTCCCTACTAAGGTTTTGAACCCTAGGATGAGTATTTTATGATTGGGGATTGTGATTGATATATGCATAATGGATTGTTAGGGTTTATTTATTCTTTGTTCTTTATTCATAATTAATGATTGCCAACATTGATTAAAGCCATAAACTTTGCTTAACCAGGAAAAGTAAGTAGGGTTTGGTAGGAATAAATAACAAGAACTCAAGGATTTAACCCTTGTTTAATAAATTCACTTAGGAATAAGAGGAATTTACTTGGCACGAATTAGCCGCTCTTCATATACATTCTTTTATATTTGGGAAAATCATAAAGAGAAATAATATTTAACTGTTCGGAAACATTAGGGATTCAATTAGAGGTTTCAATTAGAGGTTAAGTGCATTCTCATAACAATCCATTAGAAGTATATCATGATCAATAACCATAGCATACATTTTATCTAAAAGGGGACACAATCTTGGTTTCTTTTACCATATATTACAATCCAAAGCAATTAGTCATAAACAACCAATCTTCTACAAACTCAAAGAAATACGAAACTAGACCGCAAGAAAGTACTATACGACTTTAGTAACCTTTTTACACCATATTCCCTGTGGGATTCGACACTAACCTAGTTGAGTTACTATATTTGACATCGTCAGCTTTAATCATTTAATAGGTGTAATTTGAGCTTATCAAATTTTAGTGCCATTACCGAGGAGATGGTGTAGATGGTGTATATGCTATCAGTACTTAGAGTGGTAAAATACTCCAAAGTGCTGAAAAGAAGGTGATAAATCTCAAACCAATTTTTGAAGAAGAAGAGGCACAATTTGATGTCCAACAATTATAGATGAGGTCCATATAGAAGTTCCTATTATTAAGCAGGTTGATGATGTTTCATACAGTTCTAAAAAGCAGGAAGACAGCGATAACACTAGCAAGTCACTGGTTAAAGGGGCTCTTTATCCTTTGACTCAATTATTTAAAGCTACACCTCCATTTCCTCAAAGGTTGGCAAAGAAGACCGAAGCTGCTAAATGTCAGAAGGTCTATGATCAGTTGAAGCAGCTTTTCATGAACATCTCTTTTCTGGATGCTGTCAAAGAGATGCCTGAATTTATAAGGTATTTGAAAGATTTGCTGACAAAGAAGAGGGCTGTGAAGCATTACATTGTGAGTATGACTCATCATGTTACTTCTATTACATACCAATGTTCAGAAGAAGGAGGATCCAGAGGCCTTTACTATTCTGTGTTCTGTTAGTCAGCATGATTTTGCTCGCGCTTTATGTGATAACGGGGCTAGTATAAATCTCATGCCTCTTTCTATCTATAAGAAATCGGGTTTGGGAGTGCCTAGACCTATTGCTATGTGATTGTAGATGGCTGATAGATCTATCAAAAGGCCAGTTGGAGTTGTGGATGATGTGCTTGTTAGGGTTGCTGATTTTTTCATCCTCGATTGTGTTGTTGATAGGAATACTCCTATTATCTTGGAGAGACCTTTCCTTGCTACGGGAAGGGCTCTTATGGATTCTTAAAAGAATGAAATCAAATTCTGAGTCAACGATGAGTAAGTTACTTTCCAAGCGAGTAAGGGGATGAAATTACCGAGTGCTTATGAAAGCATTTCGGTTATTGATTCTATTGATGTGGTGGATGAAGCGGTTGAGTTTAAAATGGAGGAAAAGTGTTCGGGTGAGGCTCTAGCAACTATTCTTGTAAACTTCGATGATGATGATATGAAAGGTTATGTGGAGATAGTGAATTCTTTTGTGGGGTTGGGTTCCTATTCTTGCCAACCAAAAAAGCTTGACCTTGATCTTGAAAACAGAAAGGCACTTCCAAAGAAAACCATCTATGGAGGAGCCGTCGAAGCTTGTCTTAAGCAGCTTATTTCACATCTGAGGTATGAATTTCTAGGTGCTGATAATACTTTGTCAGTGATTGTGTCTGCATTGCTGAATGATGAGCAGACAAAGAGGTTACAAGAAATTTTGTGAGAATACAGGCATGCAATTGGGTGGACCATTGCTGACATTTGGGGTATTCCTTCTGTGTTTGTGAGCACAAGATTCAACTTGAAAAGGACAATACACCGAGTGTTGAACATCACAGAGGATTGAATCCACCCATGCAAGAGGTGGTCAAGAAAGAGATTATAAAGTGGTTAGATGCTGGAGTTGTTTGTCCTATTATAGATAGTAAATGGTCAGGACGGTGACTGGGTGGCATGTCTATATGGATTATCGGAAGCTAAACTCTGCTACCTGTAAGGACCATTTCCCTATGCCTTTTATTGATCAGATGCTTGATCGGCTGGTGGGAAGGTCATATTATTGTTTCCTAGATGGGTACTCTGGCTACAACCAAATAATTATTGCTCTAGAAGATCAAGAGAATAATACTTTCACATGTCCATATGGGATGTTTGCTTTCAGCAGGATGTCATTTGGTTTTTGTAATGCACCGGCTACTTTTCAGTGATGTATGATGTCTATTTTCTCAGATATGGTTGAGGACTTCTTGGAGGTCTTCATGGATGATTTTTTAGTTGTGGGAGATTCTTTTGATGAGTATCTTGACTATCTAGGTCGAGTGCTGAAGAGATGTGAAGAGACTAATCTCGCGCTTAATTGGGAGAAGTGTCATTTTATGGTGAAGGAAGGGATCGTTCTCGGTCACAAAATCTCTGAGAAAGGGATTGAGGTTGAGTGATGTCATTGGCAAGCTTCCTCCACCTATCTCTGTGAAAGGAGTATGAAATTTCTTGGGGCATGTCGGTTTCTATCTTTACTTTATTAATGACTTCTCCAAGATAGCGAATCCTATGTGCAAGCTTCTTGAAAAAAAAAAGGCTAAGTTCGAGTTTTATGAAAAGTGACGCAAGGCATTTGATGAATTGAAGGAGCGCCTAACTTCTACTCCTATTATTGCGCCTAACTTCTGCTCTTATTATTGTATCTCCTAATTAGTCTCTGCCATTTAAATTGATGTGTGATGCGATTGGTTTTGCTATTGGTGTTGTGCTTGGTCAGAGGTACAATAAGATCATGCACCCGATTTACTATGCTAGCAAAATTCTCAATGGGGCACAGATGAATTACACTATTACTGAGCAAGAGCTGCTTGCTATAGGCTTTGCATTCGAGAAATTCAGGGCCTATCTGTTGGGGTCCAAGGCAGTGGTATCACTGATCATGCAGCATTGAGGTATTTGATTATGAAGAAAGATGCAAAGCCATGATTGAATAGATGGATCCTCTTATTGCAAGAATTTGACTTTGAGGTGAAAGATTGCATAGGGTCCAAAAATCAGGTAATAGATCATCTTTCATAGCTTGAAGAAGCTGGAAGACCATCAGAGGAGCTTGATATAGATGATGCATTCCCAGATGAGAGGGTTCTAGTAGTGTCTTATGAGATGGCACCATAGTATGCAGGGATTGCTAACTTTTTGGTGACGAGTGTTATTCCAGATAAAATCAAAGCACATCAAAAGAAGAAATTCTTGAGGGACTCTCATCAGTATTACTGGATGAGCCATACCTATTCCAGTTATGCGCTGATAACATCATTCTGAAGGCTTGCCATGAGACTCTCCTGTTTGGGGTCATCATAATGGAAATGGGACTGTAGCAAAAGCGCTTGAATGTGGGCATTACTGGCCAACACTTTATCATGATGCGAACTTGATGGTGAAATCCTATGATGAATGCCAACATCAAGGGGATTTTTCTAAGAGGCATGAGATGCCTATGAACAATGTGATGGAAGTTGAACTCTTTGATGTTCAGAGTATCGACTTCGTGGGGCCCTTTGTGAGTTCTGGTGGCATGAAATACATTCTGGTGGCTGTTAATTATGTCTCGAAGTGGGTAGAAGCAGTGGCTTTACCCAATAATAAAGGGAAGAGTGTCGTTAACTTTCTCAAGAAGAACATATTCACCCGATTTGGCACCCCACGAGCTATTATTATTGATGGCGGTTCATACTTCTACAACAAGGCTTTTGCAACACTTTTTGAAAAGTATAGTGTTTATCATCGGGTGGCCATGCCTTATCATCCACAAACGAGTAGCCAGGTGGAAGTCTCCAATCGGGAGATAAAGAGTATCTTGTCCAAGATGGTCAATGTAAATAGAGCTAACTGGGCTAGGAAACATCTAGGCGTACAGAACTGCATTTAAAATGCCCATTGGGACTTCTACTTATAAGATGGTTTTTGGCAAGGCGTTTCATCTTACGGTTGAACTCGAGCATAAAGCCTTATGGGCTATGAAAAAGTTGAACATGGACTGGGAAGAAGCATCCCAGCTGAGGTTGTTTCAGATGAACGAACTGGATGAATTCCGGTTCCATACCTATGAAAGTGCGCGTTTGCACAAGGAGAAGTTGAAGTACTATCATGATGTCCATATCCTCAAGCGGGATTTTCAGAAGGGTGACTCTGTCCTGCTGTACAACTCAAGATTGAAGCTCTTTCCGGGCAAGATGAAATCCAAATAGTTCGAACCTTTTGAATTGGTGAGTGTTTCACCTAATAGCTCGATGGAATTGAAAAGCATGGATGGAACTCAAACATTTAGAGTGAATGGCAAAGGGTAAATCACTAACATTGGTGTGTGGATGGAGATAAGATCATGGATAGGCACAGGCTAAAGCGGAGTACACTCCTGACCGAGGTAAATCAGTACCACCCTCGTGCCGCGACGTTAAATCAAGCGCTTATTAGGAGGCAACCCAAGTTCTGTATTTTTTTTTGTTTTGTTTGTTGTTTTGTGTTTTTAACGCACTTGTGTGTTAGGAATTTGTTGTGCAGGGAAACAGGGGTGAAATAAGACTCGAACGAAGGGATGTACCAATTTCGACAGTAAAAGAACGGGATGGAAGTATGAGCCATACTTTATTGTACAGACCGTACTTTCACCCCGTACCTCAGGGGTGAAAAAAATTGGTCACTGGAATTTGCCGTCCAAGTATGTGCAAGAAGTACGGGACGTAAAAAATTGTACTCCCCGTACAAATTGGATACTCCAAATTTGGCTGAAAAAGAAGGTATGTCTTAAAAATACGCCCATATTTCAGAAGTAAGGGACGTACATTCCGCGAAAAATCAGATGCCACTTAAATGAAACACCTAAACCTTCCCTCTTCTTTTCCAACTCAAACACTTCACCTACTCCTATTCCCCTTCACCCATGATTCCATAACCAACAAACCCTTCACTCCCACTACCCATTACATACATTAATCTCAATTAACTTCACAACCCCCATAAATACCATCATCCAATCAACACATCCTAACCCTAAGCTGACTTAGTGGAAATAAAATCCCAAAAAGTTCTATAAATCTCCATATCTCTTCACGTTTTCTTCTTACTCTCAGGTATGTTAACGTTTTTAATTCGTTCTTCATGTGTTTTCATGGTAAATATGCCAATGAATTCGTGTTCATGTAAGGGTAGACGGAATTTTAATTTTTTTCTCCTTGATTGAGGATTGCATCTTAGTTGGGGGGGGGGGGGGATTGGTATGTTGTGCTGTACAAAGAACTCGTGCAGGTGAGTATAAAAAATCCTCCACTGAATCGGCGGGCATTCCAATGGATGACTTTAATTTTGAAGTCCAATATCGTTATGCCCGCCAACTGTTGGGTGCAGTTTGAGTAACCCCAGCCTCTATACCCCGTAAATGAATGATACATGATATTGGAAATTGTGGTTTTCATGTTGTGTTATGCCATGGAATTTCACAAGTCTCATATCTTGATGTACAACAAAAATACGGGCCGTACTTTATTGTACACCTCGTACATTTTGCTCGTACATCAGTAAAATATTAAGGGACTTACTATTTTTTGACATACGAAGTATGACTTGAAAGTACGGCCCGTACATTTTCCAACGGGACGTACCTTCAAGTTGTACTTCTTAATCACTGAAAGTACAACATGATGTACAGGTCATACTTAATTATAAGTCCCGTACTTGTCATGTACGGGCTACAAAACTGCAACATTATACATTTGAATACTATTTCATAACCTACTTTCCGTACATTCTCATATGCTTCACACGATCCATCTACAGATATGCCGCCAAAGAACACTGTCCAGAGGGGTAGTGGATCCAGCCCGAGGCAGGGGTTGAGGCAACGAAACTGTACAGACGAGATTGCGGGATGCTCTGACCAGGAGGAGGAAAATGTTTGACACCTCAAACGAATAAGAACTACTGTAGCGAGCCGAAGAGCACCATCACAAGATTTCTCTTAGTCTGAAGAGGAGGAATCTTCTGCTGCTTGGGGCTTCGATAATGAGAAGTCTGATGATGGAAGTGGATCTGATGCTGACACCCCTGCCAACTCGAGACCGGACATTGCAGAAGAGCGTAGACGGGCTGTTCTAAGATCGAAAAATTCCGAAGATGCCCTGCGGTTCTCGATAAAGGGTGTCAAGAAAAGGTTTGAGCAGGGCATCAGTGGAACGAAGAAATGGGGTAAACCATTGCGAAGCATATTCGAAGAAAGGCAGATTGGACTTAAGGATTTAGAGGATTAGCCTCGTATTGTTGAGACACTGAAGCACTATGGGTTAGAATCTTTTAGCCAACATCCCGGTGAGTATTGTCCCATCCTCGTACGTGAGTTCTATACGGCCAAAACAAAAGATTGAAAGGCCAAATGTGAGAAAAGTTCAAAAAGTAAAGGTATATATCTCCAAAGAAAGCCATCAAGAGATACTATTTTGGAGATAACTTTGTTGCCTCACCCAATATGGAGGAGCATTAGGACAAGATTGATAGGAGGACATCGAGGTCTGTGCTTCAGTAGGTTGCATCAGTGATCACTAGGGCTAATCCGTCTTGGCTAAAGAATAAGGGAAAAATCTTCAAAGAACACTGACACTTGAGGTAAAATTCGGATTTCTTTGGTTTTTTGTTACGACATTTTAATTCGAATTATTTATAAAAAGCCCGATTGGCATATTAAATTAAAAAAAAAAAAAAAAAACTTGAGGCAAAATTCTGGTAGAGTGTGGTACGGTTCAGAATTCTTCCCACACAAAATGATAATTCACCCACTCCAGATCGAGTGGTGACAGTTGTAGCATTTATGACACATTATCCCCTAAATATTGGGGATATGATAGCCAGCGAGATTAGAGAAAGGGCACAACATGAAGCCATATCCTTAGTACTCCCCTCGCTCATCAACTCGCATTATGTAGCGAGGGTGTGACCGAGGATCCTCATATAGTTAACCTGCAGCTACGCTTCCCATTACTATGACATCCGGAAGACTAAGTTGGATGACCAAAAAACTTCTTGACTTATTGATGAGATAGTTGATGAGCTGCCCAAAAGGCAAGAGGGGACTGATGTTGAGCCCATTGTAAAGACCACCGGAGATTTGGCTATTAAGGAACCTCTCATTGATGTGGTACCTGAGACAGATATTGTGCCGGCCACCGCAGTCGAGCAAAGAGCCACCACAGCTCCTCCTACGAGGATTGTACCTGTTGCAGTGATAGTGCAGCGACCTGCCACTACCCCTTCTCCATGCATGCAGCAGCAGCCATATGATGAATTTGCAATAACCAAGAAAAATTTCAGAAGTTTTGCAATTAAGGCTCATCAGGCTGATGTCTAATCAAAGATTTTTGCATGGCAGATGGATGCATCGGTGAGTAGACAGATCAGGCTTGCTCTAGCACCAATTATCGAGTCACAGGCAAAGGCACAGGAGATGTACCAAGCCCAGCTGAATGGATTTGAGGTCAGATTAGCTACTGTAGAGCGCAGAGGCCCAGAGGGGTCAGACATGAGTGAGTTCAGAGCTGAGGTGGATTGACTCAAAGTTGAGTTGCAGACATTGTGGACTCGAGAGCGAGTCGTTGTTAAGGAGCTAGTTGGTGTTGATGAGGACCTTGATTCGTTGATACAGGTGGTGACATTGGTAGATGATGACAAGCTGCTCCCAATAGATAGAGGTAAGCATATTTTGGAGACCTAAATTCCCTCCGGGCGGGTCGCAAATACAGTTATCCATGCCCGGACCGATCTCGAGGAGGAAGAGTAGATTCAGATAGTTGTCCATCAGTCCTTGACAGATCGTACGAGAGCATGGGACAACATTATTATGGAGGCTTCGGCGAGTGGCACCAAGACTGAGGTGCCAGTGTCTCTTGCTTCTGCTACTATTGCTCGTGTCGTTGTTGCTCCTGTTGTGGATGCTGAGACAGCCGCTACTAAGACTGATGTTGTAACTTCGACTGCGGAGGACATACAACCTCGAGATGATCAGAGCGCCTCACGTATCCCTTACCCTTAGTTATGCTTATTTTGATGCACTGGGGATGGTGCATAGTTTTTAGTTGGGGGTGGGATTACTGGAGTTGTGTATTTGTATATATGTGTTTAGGACCCCCTCGATTTTTGTTTACCAGAGTTCTTTTCTTGAAGGATTTATTTCTGTTGAAACTGGCATGTTTAGGTTGTTTAGGTAAAATAGAGTAATTATGACTTAGATGGTAATGGGTAATGAACTTATGGCTATGACTATGTGATTTTTGGATTCTTGATGAAAAATGACCCCTCTCCGAAAAAATAATGTATATGCTCGGATGTGTTAGTGTATTGACATGTATGCTTCTTTTCATGACATTTTGAGTAATAAGTATTATGTGTG